>NW_006921626.1:9891061-9892821 GCF_000298275.1 Orycteropus afer afer | reverse complement strand
TAAAAGCTTGCAAGCTGCCATCTAGATGCAACGATGGGTCTCTCCTTATCCAGAGCAAAGAAGAATGAAGAAAACCAAAATTCATGGAAACCATTAGTCCTAGCGACTGGTACACCATCCGATCTGCAGCCTATACAACCATGAGACAAGAAGAACTAGATGGTGCCCGGCTACCACTGTCATCTACTTGGAAGGGGATCTATATGGGAGATCCTTGATAGAGAGGGAGAACAATGTGGAACAAAACTCAAAATCATTTGGAGAAAAAAAAAAAAAAAGTGGCCTCAACTCATAGTGACCCCACCTTGGGTTACCGAGGCAGTAACACTACAGAAGTAGGATTGCCCAACCTTCTTTCCGAGGAGTGGCTGGTGGGTTTGAACCGCCAGCCTTCTTATTAGCGGTCAAGTGCCTTAGGCACTATGCTACCAGAGCTCCCGGTTATCAGTTTAGGGTCATGCTTTCAGGGGACATCCCAGTTAATTAGCCTAATAAAATGTTTAGTGTTTTTGTTCTACCCTCTGATTCATTACATAGTGCCTGGGGTCTCAGAAGCTTGCAAGTGGCCATCCAAAGCACAATTGGTCTCTATTCACATGAAACAAGAGGAAGGAGAGTCAGGAATAGAAGGAGGATATGGGATTTGTGGCCAATTGCCTCCATGAAAGCTGCCTCCTTTGCCATGAGACTAGAACTGGATAATGCCCAACTCCTATTAATGAACATTTTGATCAAAGATTCCATAAAAGCACCCTGACCATAAAGGGGAAATAGAATTTCCCTTTGAAGAACAGAATTTCAAATTTTCATGAAAAAAGACTTGGAATCTTAAGTCTTGATTGGATTTGACAGTGTGTAGATCTCTAGAAACCGTAAGAGAAATTTTTATGGTACAGTCAGAGTAAAAGCCTGACTAGAGTAGGATCAAGAGAGGATATGAGAAGAGAAATAAGAGGCAGTAAGTGTGGCAAACTCTTTCAAGGAGTTTTATTGTGAAGGGAAGAAGAGAGAGAAGGTAATAACTTGAAGGGTATGAGATCAAAAGATTTTTATTTTTAAGATAGGAGAGCCAATGGCAAATGTGTATGCTGAGAGGAAATATTAGGTAATGAGAGCAAAAATAATAGAAAAAGAAGGAAAATTGCTGGAGTGATTCCTTAAGTAATTGCTGCTGTAGAGGAAAGATAAAGGAATTTAGTACACAAGAGAAAACGTGGGAGCAAGGAAAGGTTATCCAAAGTAACCAAAGAGAAGACAGAGAACATGAGGAGATGTGGGATGAGAGTTTATGGAAATTCTCTTCTGATTATTGCTATTTTCTTAGCAATAATCAGAAGTAAGAAGCCAGGTCAATAGCTGAATACTGGAGAGTATTGGCTGGAGAGTGTTAGGAGTTTGAGGAGAGAGATGAAGGTGTAAAATACCTTAATAATTTAGAAAAGTAAGAAAGAGGAAGTGAACTTGGGAAATACACAGTTATTTAAGTAGGCAGCAGTAAGACCAACATGAAGGTCATGATCATGAATTTAAAGTGAAAACAGACAGCATGGTTACATGTTTTTGGCAGCCACGTTCAGCTCTCCAGAGCAGGGAGTATTAAGTTATTGTTGTTGTTATTATGTACCATCGAGTCAGACCCGACTCACAGCGACCCCTCCTTGGGTTTCCAAGTCAGTATCACTATGGAAGTATATTGCCCAACCTTCCTTCCAAGGAGCGGCTGGTGGGTTTGAACCACCAGCCTTCTGGTTAGCAGTCAA
>NW_006921626.1:9888945-9890961 GCF_000298275.1 Orycteropus afer afer | reverse complement strand
CTTTCTCCCATGATTGTTCTCTCCAAGGAGTGTATCTACCTGAGGTAAATGTTGAACTCCTAGGCCTGTCTTTTGTTTGGCTGGAAGCAACAGGTGTGGGTTGAATTCCAGACCTTAAGGGCAGCTAAGGGCTACAGTCTCAGTAGTTCCAACAGGCTCTATCAGACCAGCAAACATGGTCCCTCCCTTTTTTATGTTTTTTCCTCCAAATGATTTTGAGTTTTGTTCCACATTGTTCTCCCTCTCTATCCAGGATCTCCTGCATAGATCCCCTTCCAAGTGGTTGACAGTGGTAGCTGGGCACCATCAAGTTCTTCTGGTCTCATAGTCATATAGGCTGCAGATCAGATGGTATACCAGTCGCTAGGACTAATTGTTTCCATGAATTTTTGGTTTTCTTTATTCTTCTTTGCTCTGGACAAGGAGAGACCCATTGTTGCATCCAGATGGCAGCTTGCAAGCTTTTAAGATCCCAGTCGCTACTTGCCAAAGTAGGAAGTGGAACAATGTTTTGTGTAGTATGTGATGCCAATTGAGCTTGATGTCCTCTGCGACTATGGTCCTGAGCCCACAGGTTCAATTACTTGGTCCCTCTGGGTAGCTGGCTGTAACCAAGAAGTGACTACAACATTGTCCCTTGTCAACTCTACTATACACCTGGGAATTCAGATCATACACATAAACTTATAGGACCATACACTGAAAATCTTTCAAAGAGCATTTTGAAACATTGTTGATGTTGTTATTGTTGTTAGCTGCTGTGGAGTTGACCTTCAACTTATGATGACCCTGTGCACAATGGAATGACACATTACCTGGTCCTGCACAATTCCCATGGTGAATTGTGGATCAGACCATTGTAATCCATCGAGTTTTCACTGGCTGACTTTTGGAAGTAGATCACCAGGCTTTCTTCCTAGTGCTCCTTAGTCTGGAAGCTCTGATGAAAAGTGTTCAGCATCACAGCAACATACAGGCCCTAATACAAAGAACAGGTATTGATTGGTTCCAGCCACATGGAAGGCCCAAGACTCATCCCATTAAGTCTTACTTTTGCTCCCTGAGTCAGCTTTTCAAAATCCTGGGATTCTGTAGAACACTTAAAAACTATAGGTGTACCTGGTACAACAACAGATACATAGACCAATGGAACAGAATTGAGAACCCAGAAGCAAATCCTATGGAGAGCTGATCTTTGACAAAGGCCCAAAACCCATTAATTGGGGAAGAGATAGTTTGTAACAAATAATACTGGCAAAACTGGATATCCATTTGCAGAAAATGAAACAAGATCCATATCTTACACCATATACAAAAATGAACTCAAGATAGATCAAAGACATAAATGTAAAACCTAAAACTATAAAGATCATGGAAGAAAAGAGAGGGGCAAATTCTGGGACCCTAATACATGGCATAAATGCACTAACAAGCATAACTAAAAATGCATGAACAACATAAGATAAACTAGATGACTAGGATATCCCAAAAATTAAACACTTGTGTCCATCAAAATATTTCACCAATATCATAAAAAGAGAACCCATGGACTGGGAAAAAAATTTTGGCAATATCACATTGGACTAGGGACTAATCTTTAAAATTTATAGAAAATAACACCTCAACAACAAAAAGACAAAAAATCTAATTAAAAAATGGGCAAAGGGAGGTCTCATATTGCCAGATCTCAAAACCTACTATACAGCCACAGTAGTCAAAACTGCCTGGTATTTAATGACAGATGCATAGACCAATGGAATAGAATTGAGAACCCAGAAATAGATCCATTGACCTATAGTCAGCTGATCTTTGACAAAGGCCCAAAGTCCATTAAATGGGGAAGAGAATGTTTGTTTAATAAATGGTGCTGACAAAACTGGAGATGCATTTGCAGAAAAATGAAACAAGATCTGTACCTCACACCATACAAAAAAACGAACTCCAGATGGATCAAAGACTTAAATGTGAAACCTAAAACTATAGAGTTCCTCAAGGAAAATCTAGAGGCAAATTTAA
>NW_006921626.1:9876005-9884660 GCF_000298275.1 Orycteropus afer afer | reverse complement strand
GGAGCGGCTGGTGGGTTTGAACCACCAGCCTTCTGGTTAGCAGTCAAGTGCCTTAGGCACTACGCTACTGGAGAAGTAAGTAAAAAGTTGGATTTAACCATACTTAAACTACATTTTAAAACACGCTTTAGCCAGAAGTATGATAAAGCAAGAGAGGGCAAGAGAGTAGAGGGTTTTCAAAAAGGAGTGACATAATGGCTATCAAAGGAATTTTAGGGTCAAGTAGGAAGGGATGTTATGATAAGGAATAGTAAAAAAGCTAATGGGATCATTGGATGCAGGTCCGAGTTGGTTAAAAGGATTATTGACATTGAGGTATTTGAGAGAGTGAGCTGCACAGATAGAAAGTGTTATCTAGAGATTGGGATGTTTGACACTGACTGTCTTAGTCTGGGTAGTCTAGAGGAACAAACTCAGTGAAGCACATGTAGATATATATAGAGAGAGAAATTCAAGGACATGGCTCACACAATTGTGAGGAGATGGCTCATACAATTGTGGGGGCTAGCAAGTCCCAAATTTGTGAGTCAGCCAATAAGCTGAAGACCTCTGCTGGCACCCATGACTGCAGGGGCTGATAAACCCAAAACCTGTAGTCCAGGCAGCAGCCCAGAGACTTCTGCAAGCTTGTACCCCAAGAACCAGAGGTCAGACAATGAGAAGAGTTGAAAAATAGAGCAAGCTTTGCCAGAACATCCATTTATTTACTGGAGGCAGGTCACACTCCCAAGGAAACTCTTTCAAGTGATTGGCTGCTCACATCAGATCACAAAACGTAAAGTGATTACATAGCATCTGCCAAAGCACTGAGAATCATAGGTTACCCAAGTTGATACATAACATTAACTATCACACTGACCTTATAAAGTATTGCAGTTACTGATAATGACAAGGTTTGGGACATGACTATGGAAATAAATACCTGAGACAGAATGGAGAACAAGACCATTAGAGGATATCAGATTAAAAACTGGGAGGAAGGGAGAGGTTAGAGAGGATGAGAAAAGAATTAGAGCATGTGGAACAGTGATTAGCACATAATTAGCAGTTAATAATTAAAAGCTATCATTATAATTCTCTTTACATGGATGCCTGGCAGGCACTTAATCTCAACATGCCCCAAATCAAACTCATTTTTTTTCTACTCCCTCCTCTAAACTATATTTCTTTGTAATTCTCATCTCCATTCATGGCACACCCGGTCACCCCATTGCTGAGCGTGCAAAGCAATGTCACCTATAAACCAGTTGCCCGCAAGTGGATTCCAACTCATGGAGACCCATGTGTATCAGAGTAGAACTGCACTTCATCAAGTTTTCAGCAGCTGACTTTTCAGAAGTAGGTCTTAGGCCTTCTGAGATGCGTCTGGGTAGATGTGAACCCCAACCTTTCAGTTAGCATCAACCCCTGCACTATCCAAGAACCCCATGTCACCTTTAAGTTTTCCCAGTACCTTATCTCAACATGCAATGAATCACTCAGTAGTTAATTTTTTTTATTTTTTAAGTCCTGCTAGTTTTTCAAAAGTTTAACTCTCTGTCGATCGTCTTTTTTATCCTAAAAGTCATTGGTCAAATTCAGATCTAAAATCTCATTTTCCTTAACTATTGCACTAGCCTCTTAATTGGTATGCCTACCCAAAACTCTCTGCCTTTCAATATAGTCTTCCCATTATCACAAGAATTGTTTTTATAAAACACAGATCTGATTAAGTCAATCCCCTACTTCATAATGGCTCCCAAATGCCCACAGCAATAGTTTTTCTGTGTATGTGTGTGTGTTTAACTTTTTTATTATGATTTGGTGAAGATTTACAGAACAAATCAGTTTTCCATTGAACAGTTCATATATAATTTTTTGTGCCATTGAATTGCAATCCCCACAATGTAACATCACTCATCCCACTTCCTCCTTGTGTTTCCCGTTTCCATTCCTCCTCCTTTCCTATCTTTTTCTGCCTTCTGAACTTTGTCATTCTGCCTTTTGATCTCATATAGTTGATTGTTCTAAGAAGTGCATACCTCCCTGGTGTTCACTTTATAGGTCTTTCTGTTATTTGGTTGAAGGAGCTCTGGTAGTGTAGTGGTTAAAGCATTTGGTTGCTTACCAAAAGGTCAGTGATTTGAACTCTGCAGAAGAAAGAAGAGGCAATCTGCTTCCATAAAGATTTACAGCCTTGGAAATCCAATGGGGGTTGCTACAAGTTGGAATGGACTCAATGGCAGTGAGTTTGTTTTTTGGTTATTGTTTGGCTGAAGGTTGAGCCACAGGGCTGAATTCAGTTCCAGGCTTGAAGAAGTGTCTAAGGGCCATTGTCTTGAGAGTTATATCAGTCTCTGTCCAGCCAGTGAGCCTGGTCTTTTTTTTTTTTTTTATGATTTTGAGTTTTAATTCACATTTTGCTCCCACTCTAAATAGGATCTTCTCATGTGATCCCTTTCAGAGTGGTCAGTAGAATAGTAGTTGGATACCATCTATTTTTTGGGTCTCAGGGTTGCAAAGGCTGAGGTTCAAGTGGTCCATTAGTTCTTTGGACTAATTGTTTCCATGTATCTTTGATTTTCTTCAATCTTCTTTGCTGTGAATGGGGAGAGACCAGTATTTGGGCCTTAGATGGTCACTCACACACTTTTAAGACCCCAGTAGCTACTCACCAAAGTAGGATGTAGAATAATATCTTATAGAATGTACTGTGTCAATTGGGAGCTCTGGTAGTGTAGTGTCTAAGGCACCTGACTGCTAACCAGGAGGCTGGCGGTTCAAACCCACCAGCCACTTCTTGGAAGGAAGATGAGGCAATCTACTTCTGTAGTGATACTGCCTCGAAAACCCAAGGAGGGGTCGTCGCTATGAGTCGGGTCCGACTTGATGGCACATAACAACAACAACAACATACTGTGTCAATTGGCTTTGATGTTCTCCAAGACTATGATCCTGAGCTTCCAGGCCCAGTGACTCATTCTCTCAAGGTTTTTTGATATGGCTAAGAAGTTTTCATAACTTGGCCCCCTGCATGCTCTGCTATACTCATGGATATACTTGCAGCATATTTTAATATGTATGTAGAAATGTCTTCTGTGTAACCTATGTGTATTTGTGGGTGTAGTCCCATTTGTCTTCCCACACCTGCTCAGCTTGTGTATCTATCTGAGTATCCACTCATAGATTATTGTTATTACTGTTATTGCAGGATTGTTCATATAATAGTCTTTAATGTTGTTGCCTCTTTAACTCTTGTGTTCCTCCCAGTGTCTTCCTTTGCTTTGATCATTTTGTGCTGACCTCTTTATTGTATACTGCTTTTCCCTTCACCCAAGTTATGTGTCTACCCTCCAGTGAATTACCCTCCCATAACTCTTACTCCTAGGAGCTCTGGTAGCATAGTAGCTAAAGAACTTGACTGCTAACCAGAAGGCTGGTGGTTCAAACCCACCAGCCACTCCTCGGAAGGAAGGTTGGGCAATCCTACTTCCGTAGTGATACTGCCTCGGAAACCCAAGGAGGGGTCGCTATGAGTCAGGCGGACTCGACGGCACATAACAACAACAACAACTCTTACTCCTACTAACCATCAAAGAATGTTTCTTTTGATGTGAAAAACTTTTCTTAACTTCTGACAGTAGGGATCTCATACAATATTTATTCTTTTATGATTGGTTAATGTCATTCAATATAATGTCCTTCAGGTTCATCCATGTTATGAGGTGCTTCACAGATTCATCATTATTTTTTAATGTTACATAGCATTCCATTGTATGCATATACCACAGTTTGTTTATCCGTTCATCCAATAATGGGCATTCAGGTTATTTCCATCTTTTTGCTTTTATGAATAGTGCTGTACACACTTGTCCATGCATATGTCTATTCACGTGATGGTTCTTATATCTCTAGGATATATATATAGTAGTGGGATTACTGAATCATATGGTATTTTTATTTCTAACTTTTTAAGGAAGCACCATAGTAGTTGTAGCATTTTACAATCCCACCAGAAATCTTGAAGGGTCTCTCCACACCAACACTATTATTTATTGTTTTCTGGCTTTTTGAACTTTGCTATTAATGCTGGGGTGAGATGGATCTCACTGTTTTGATTTGCATTTCTCTAATGACTAAGCATTTATTCATGTGCTTGTTGGCCATCTAAATTTCTTGGTGAAGTGTCTCTTCATGTCCTTTGCCCATTATTTCCGCCCCCCTTTTTTTTCTTCATTGTGATTTGGGTGAAGATTTACTGAGCAAATTCACTTTCCATACAGCAGTTCACATATACTTTGTCTCATGTCATTGACCACAGTTTACCACAATGCAACAGCTCCCATCCCACTTCCTCCCCATAGTTACCTCTTCCCAGTGTGTTGAGGCACATAACAACAACAACAAACTGATAGTCAAGGAACCAAATCCCCTGAGGTGTTTAGTCATACATAAGCAGCTTCAGAAGCTGCTTTTTTTTTTTTTTCCATCATTGTTGTAATTTCATCTATCACACAGCTTTTGCCAATTCAACTTTGTACAGGTGTACAATTTACTGTCAGCAATGATAATAATTGTCTATGCAACCCTAATCAGTACACTTTTTCCATAACCATGAACACCTCATTTCCCCTTCCCTCTCACTCCTAGTAACCACTAATAAACTTTGGTCTCTATACATTTGCCTTTTCTTGTCTTTTTACATAAGAAAGTCTTATTTGTCCTTTTGTGATTGACTTATTTCACTCCATGAAATATCTTCAAGCTCCATCCATTCTGTAGGATGTATCAAGACTTCATTTCTCCTATGACTAAGTAGTATTCCACTGTGTGTATGTACAAGATTTTGTTTATCCATTGATCTGTTGATGTGCATTCAAGTTATTTCCATTTTTTTTACTATTGCAAATATTGCTGCAACAGACCCTGGTATACAAGTTTCTCTTTGAGTCTTTGCTTTCCAGTCTTTTGGGTTTACATCTAAGAGTGGAATTGCTGGATTATATGCAGCAACCGTGGGCAAGTCACTCCAACATAAAATCACCAATTAAATATAAACAGAAACATCACAATGCCTCAGAGACAACAGAGCATCACAGACCACACAAAGAAACAAGATAAAGCAGAAGAAACAAGGGACCAGGATATAGATCTAAAACACATTTCTGAGGAAGATGCAGCATTGGAACTCCCTGATAATGAATTCAAAAGAATTATATCTAGGTACCTTCAACAAATTGGGAGACAGACAAGGTAGTTCTATTTTTAGTTTTTTGAGGAACCACCGAACTGTTTTCTACAATAGCTTTACCATTTTACATATTCACCAGCAATGGATAAGTTTTCTAATTTCCCCACATCCTTGCCAACATTTGTTATTTTCTTTCTTTTGTTTTTCAATCTTAGCCATCCTAGTGGGAAGGTAATGGTATCTCATTATGGTTTTAATTTGCATCTCTCTTATGGCTAATGATGTTGAGCATCTTTTTATGTGTTTGGTGGCTATTTAAATGTCCTCTGTAGAGAGAGATCTATTCAAGTCTTTGCCCATTTCTATTATTGGGTTACTTGTCTTTTTGTTGTTAAGTTGTAAGAATCCAATTATTAATTTTTGTCTTGCTTGACTTGTCAGGAACATTTGACACAGTGGATCATACTAGCCTGTTTCTGCACTTGGTTTCAGGTCATAATACCATCCTGATTTTCCTTCTATTCTACTGGTCTCTCCTTCCCAGTCTATTTTTGTTTCTCTGACCTCTTAACACTGCAGTTCCTCAGGAATCAGTCCTTGGACCCCTTCTCTTTATTATTTACATTCACTTTCTAGATGATCTCCTTTTACCAGTTGCCCTCAAGTTATTTCTGACTCATGGGGACCCCATGTGTTACAGTGAAACTGCATTCCATAGGATTTTCAAGGCTGTGAACTTTTAGAATCAGATCACCAGGACTTTCTTTCAAGGTGCCTCTGAGTGGGTTTAAACAACCAACCTTCCAGTTAGTAGACCAGAGCTTAGCCATTTATATCACCCAGGGACTACAGATCTAATCTTATCTCTATTAAAACAAACATATCTCTAGCCCAGGTTACTCTTGTGAATGTGAGATTAAAATATTCAAGCACCTAAAGGCATTTCCATTTGAATGTCCACTAGGCATCCCAAACTTGCCACACCCCCAATTTACCTTAACCCAAATTGAGCCTCATCAAATCGGCTCTTCCTGAAATGTTCCTTGTCTCAGTAATGATGACTTCATTCTTCCCATTGTTCAGACCAAAAAACTTGAAATCACTCTTTAAAAGTTTTATTGAGGGGGCACTTCTGGTAAGATGGCAGAATAGTCAGACAAGCTACACAGACCCTCTTCAACAAAGAAAAGAGAAACCAATGGACAGAGATACAGAAGATAATCCTGTGCTTTGAAAGGATGTATACAGAAGTGGATTAGGCATCAACTAGTGGAAGAATCTGAATTAAAAAAGTGAGTATGGAGACAGTCAGAGCAGTGGACTGTCAGCTACTCTGACGGGACCAACAGCCTGAATATTTACAAGTGGTGTTGGGACCTGAGAATTGACCTAAAGGTGAGCCTTGGTTGCCAAGGGCTGCAGGAATGACTGTACTGGTGGCCTGCGACTAAGAAGGGAAACAGGAAAAAGGGAGACAACCTGAGCTGTGGACTTTCAGCTGTCTGGAGGTCGCAGCCATTTTGATTGTTTTCAAGCAGTGGCCATTTTGGATATTTAAAGTGACCGAGGTGCAGCCATTTTGAATGTTTACAAGTGGCAACCATTTTGGATATTTAAAGTGACTGAAGGTGCAGTCATTTTGAATGTTTACAAGTGGTGGCCATTTTGGATTTTAAAGTGACAGCATTCTTATTTGGATTTCAGAGACCTAAGAATAGACTCCATTTACCAAGGACAGCAGGGACATATGGGAAGCAGACAATGGGAAAGGAGACTGGTGGTGAGTGTATAAGTGCTGCCAACTACCGAATAGAGGAGCACAGAACAATACCCTGCTTGCATAGATAACATCCAAACTAAGCAAAGAAATGAAAATCATGGACAAGCCAATCCAACATAAAATCACCAATTAAATATAAACAGAAATGTCACAATGCCTTGGAAACAACCGAGCATCAAGTTCACACAAAGAAACAAGATAAAGCAGGAGAAACAAGAAACCAGGATACAGACCCAAAACACACCCTTCAGGAAGAAGAAGCATTGGAACTCCCTGATAACAAATTCAAAAGAATTATATTTAAGTACCATCAGCGAATTGAGAAACAGATCAAGGAAAACACTGACAAAATTGAGGAAAACACAGGGAAAACCTTAGAACAATTTCAAAAGATAGTACAAGAACAAAGTGACAAAATAAATGAAAAATTACAAATGATACAAAATCTATAGACAGAACCAGAAAATCAATACTAAATTTTCAAAAATAGATAAGACATTGAATGGCAAAGGAGTAGAATTGAATCAATGGAAGACAGAATTATTGAGATTGAAGGCAAATGCCTGAATACTTTTTTGGAAAGTGATCAATCAGAAAAAAATAGATCAAAACAAATGAAGAAAGCCTAAGGCTCATGTGGGATACCATCAAAAGGAACAACCTACATGTAATCCGAAATCCAGAACAGGAAGAGACAAATAAAACAATAGAAAAAAATGTCAAAGATTTGTTGGAAGAGAACTTTCCTGGTCTGAAGAAAGACGAGAATATATCCATTCAAGAAATCCTATGAACCCCAAATAGGATAGACTCCAAAAGAAAATCACCAAACATGTCATCATCAAACTCACCAAAACCAAAGACAAAGAAAGAATCCTGAAAGCAGCACAGGAAAAACAAAAAGTTACTTACAAGAGGCAACCAATAAGACAAATCTTGGATTTCTCAGCAGAAACCATGCAGGCAAGAAAACAATGGGATGGTATAGATAAAACCCTGAAAGAGAAAAATTTCCAACCAAAAATTATATACACAGCAAAATTTCTTCTCAAATATGATGGTGAAATTAGGACATTTCCAGATAAGCAGAAATTAAGGGAATTTGTTAAAACTAGACCAACTTTACAAGAGATGCAAAAGGGAGTCCTTTGGACAGAGAACCAACAACAAACCACAAATGACCATTAACACACATGATGACATAACCCAGAAACCAACCCAGTTAGGGAAGTATTCAACATAAATAAGCTTACAAGATTGTAAACAGGGAACCAGAGACATCAATTGGCAAATGAGGGAAACTATAAACCAAAAAAGGAGGAAAAAATTGTGTAGTTACAGAACTTCTAAATGGTAGGGAAGTCAAGACAACTATAAGACAGAACAGGTCTTCTAAACGTGGGAAGAAAATTATAAATCACAGGGTAACGTCAAAGAAAAAGGATAAACCTTCATATCAAAATAAAAAAGAAGACCAGAACAAATATTTAGCAGGTACTTAAATAATAGCAACGAAGGAATTGATAACGTGATTCATAAACAAAATAAGCTCAGCACAGAAAATTATATGGAACAAAGAAATCAACACCACAAAAAAGCACATAACAAAATGACAGCAACAAATTCATACTTGTTGATAGTTACTTATCTGGCAAGGGACTTATCTCTAAAATTTATAGAAAACTCCAACACCTCAACAACAAAA
>NW_006921626.1:9874068-9875135 GCF_000298275.1 Orycteropus afer afer | reverse complement strand
AAAAAAAAAAAAAAAGAAAAAAAAATTGACCCATGTTAACTTTAGTTTTTTGTATTTCACAGTACATAATTTGTATGTCAATAAAATGCATTTAAAATTTTTTTAAAGTTTTATTGAGATGTAATTCACATAGCATATAATTTAACCATTTAAAGTGTACAATTCAATGGGTTTTATTATATCTACAGAGTTGTAAGCCATCACCACAATAAATTTTAGAACATTTTAATCATCCCAAAAAGCAACCCTGCACCCTTGGTTGAAGTCATTCTTGACTCCTGTCTCTCATCCCCACATTTAATCCATCAGTAAATCCTATAAACTCTACCTTCAGAAATATGTACCAATCTTACCAATTCTCCCCATTTTCGCTGCTTGTCCAGGCTGCCGTCACTTCTTTGCTGGGTTGTCTAACAGCTTCTTAACAGGTGTCTCTGCATCCTCTCTGATTTCATTTCAATCTATTCTGAACTCAGAAGCTAGAGTGAACCTATTGTAACATAAGTCATACTACATGTCTTTGCTCAATACTTTTCTATCCCACTCCGTAAAAGTCAAAATCCTTACAAAGGCCCACCAGATCTGACCTGCATTAGTCCCTTGGGCCTGCTCTCTCCCACCACCCTTCTGCTTTAGTCACACTGGCCTGTTTATCTCCACCTACCTAACATCCTCCTTCCTGCCTGGAAGGTTTACTCCAGATATTTCCATAGCTCACTTCTTCACAGAAGTGGAGTTACCATAAAGCTGTGAAGCTTAAGCTTCAGAAAACTTCACTAACTACAGACCCCTTCCCTTGTATTCAAAGACATATTTAATGGAGGAGGTAAGATATGGTTAGTTCATAGCAGGGCAGTTGGAAATTAGAATCTAAATACTCAATTTAATCTTGGGTCAGCTATACATGATCTATTCCTGAGTTGTATTTCTATGGGTCAGAATTTCTCAAAAATGTGATCCTCAGAAACTTGCATCAAAATCATATGGAGTGGAGGAGGCGGGGCAAGATGGCGGACTAGGCAGAAGGATTGCACAGACCCTCTTCAACAAAGAAAAGGGAAACCAAT
>NW_006921626.1:9843042-9859521 GCF_000298275.1 Orycteropus afer afer | reverse complement strand
AAATAAATAAATAAATAAATAAGAAAAAAAAAAAAAAATCATATGGAGTGTTTGTTAAAATACATTTCCTGGGCCCTACCCAAAACTACCAAATAGGAAACTCTGAGAATTTTTATTGTAAACAAGCTCCACACCTCTTTCTTAGGCACATTATAGAGTTTGCTTTTCTGTATTTACATATTTCATAATTTTCAATTGTATAATTGTGTACTCATTGGAATTCAGATTTTCTGACAAGTTAACTATTTAAGAATTCTTTCTCTTTTTTGTTTTTAAATCATTTTTCTCTTTCTTTCAGGCACTGGCTTTCACTTCTCAAATTTTCATAAAGTTTTATGGGGAATTGGTCACCCAACTTTTTCTGATAGGTAAGTACATTTGATTTTTTTCTTTCTGAAATTCAATTTGTAATTCTTTCCAAGACAGACCTTTTCTCATTTATCTTTTATGCCTCACATACCTGGCATGGTGCATTGGCATAGTAGATGCTTATGGGATTGGTTCTACAGAGACAAAATCATAAGGATGGGCTTCCTAAATTGGTTCTCCAATCTGATTAATCGTAAAGGCACTGGTAACCCCACTTCTGGTACCAAATGTGTTAGACTGAGTTCTCTAGAGAAGCAAAACCAGTAAAGCTTATATATACATATAGAGAAAGAGAAATTTATCTTAGGCAAATGGCTCACACACGTATAGAAGCTGGCAAGTCCAAAGTTCTTGGATCAAATGTCAAGCTGGAGGCTTTTCCTGACTTGTGCACCTGCAGGGGCTGACAAGTTCAAGGTTGGCAGGCAGTTTACTAGCTGTTGACTCCAACGAATGACAAATTCTCCAGGCTGAATGGTGGATTGTTTGCTCATGGACAGTTGTAGGCAGCACAACAGAATCCTGATCCACAGAAGAGTGTCTCTTTTTCTAGGATGTCCATAAATAAACTGGAAGCAGGCCACATCCCTATGGAAACTCCCTTTCAATGGATTGGCTGCTCAAAACGTATACATCTGATCCCATCATGGGAAAAACCCACACCACAATTGCTTAAACCACACAGAATTGTGGCCCAGCCATGTTGACACACAGATGCAACAATCACAATCATTATTAAAGGTGAGAAGATATGTATTCAAGAAGCTCAACAAACTCAAATAGGATAGAACCTAAAAGAAAATCACCAAGACATATCATATTCAAACTTTCCAAAACCAAAGGCAAAGAAAGAATTCTGAAAGCAGCTCAGGAAAAAGGAAAAGTTGCCTACAAAGGAGAACCAATAAGATTTCTTGGCAGAAAGTATACAGGCAAGAAGGCAATGAGATGATACATATAAAACCCTGAAAGAAAAATATCGCTAACCAAGAATTATATATCCAGCAAAATTGTCATTCAAATTTGATGGTGAAATTAGGATAAATGGAAATCAAGACAATTTCTAAAACCAGAAAAGCCTTACAACTTCACATTGCTAATGGAAGTCCTTTGGACAGAGAACCAACTATGGCAGACAATGGCTTGAGATTAAGATATACAACACCACCAAGACATCTACCCAGATATAACAAACCAAACCAGATTCACTGCCATCGAGTCAATTCAGACTCATAGAGGCCCCACATTTGGTTTCCAAGGTGGTAAATCTTTACAGAAATGGATTGCTCTATGTTCGTTCCACAGAGCAGCTGGTGGGTTTGAACTGCTGACCTTCTGTTTAGCAGCCAAATGTCTTTCCCATTATGCCATCAGAACTCCTTTACCCAGATGTGGAAGTATTAAAAAAAAAAAAAAAAAAGAATTGTGGAAGAAAAAAAAAAAAAAATACAAGACTGAAAATAGAGAACTAGAGATATCAATATATAAACAATGACAACTGTAAGCAAAAAAGAGGGAATAAATAATTTAGTTATAGAATTTCCAAATGAAAAAGAAATTAATATGATATTAAAATAGAACAGACTGTTTTAAACTTGGGGAAAAAAATGATAAATCACAGGGTTACCTCAAAGAAAACAAATTTTCTCCCAAAATAAAAAAGAGGAAAATCATAAAGTCTCAGTAAACACTGAAACAGAAGCAATGAAAGAAATCATAAGAAAATCTGTAAACAAAATGAGCACAGCACAGAAAAATATATTGAAAAAAGTAATCATCAACATTATAAAACACAACAGAAAACCTCAAAAAAACAGCAGGAAATTCATACCTTTTGATAATTACAATGAATGTAAATGGATTAAATGTCAAGAAACAGAGAGTACTTGAAAAGTCAAGAAACAGAGAGTACCAGGATGGATAAGAAAACATGACCCATCAATATCCTGTCTACAAGAGACACACCTAGACACAAAGACAAAAATAAGATTAAAAAAATCAAAGGATGGATAAATATATATAAAGCAAATGACAACCTAAAAAGAGAAGGAGTGACAATATTAATTTCTGATAAAATAGACTTTAATGCAAAATTAGCAAAAAAGACAAGGAAAGATATATAATGATTAAAAGGTCAATTCAACAAGAGGACATAACCATAATAGATATTTATATAGACAGTGAAAAAGCCCAAAATACATAAATCAAACTTTAATGCAATCAAAAAGAAAAATAGACAACTCCACAATAATAGTAAACCAAAAAACCAATCACTGCCGTCGAGTCAGTCCCGAGTCATAGTGACCCCTCCTTGGGTTTCTGAGGCAGTATCTCTATGGAAGTAGATTGCCCAATCTTCCTTCCAAGGAATTGCTGGTGGGTTTGAACTGCCAGCATTCTGGTTAGCAGTTAAATGCCTTAGGCACTAGGCCGCCAGAGCTTCCCACAATAATAGTAGGAGACTTTAATACACAATAATAGTAAAAAACCAAACCAAACCAAATTCACTGCTGTCGAGTTGGCTCCAACTCATAGAGACCCCTCCTTGAGTTTCTGAGGTGGTCTCTATGGAAGTAGATTGCCCAGTCTTCCTTCTGAGGAGTGGCTGGTGGGTTTGAATTCCCACCTTCTGGTTATCAGTCAAATACCTGGTAGGAGACTTTAATTCAATGAAGGACATAACAACTAGAAAGAAACTCAGAAAAGATACATAAGACCTAAACGACATAATAAACCAATTTGACTTCATAGACATATGCAGAACTCCCCCCAACAGCAGCATAATACACATTATTTTCCAGTGCATATGGAACATTCTCCATAATAGACCATATGTTAGGCCACAAAGCAAGTCTCAGTAAATTTTAAAATATCAAAATATACAAAGTATCTTCTCAGATCACAATGCTATAAAATGAGAAATGAACAACATGAAGATCAAGGAAAAGCAATCAAATACATGGAAACAGAATAACACCTTGCTTAAAACTACAGGATAATAGAAGAAATAGAAAATTCTTGAATCAAACGAAAATGAAAACACAACATAGCAACATTTTTGTGACACAGCAAAAGCTCAGAGGACAACTATAGTCATAGTCACACACATAAAGAAGAAGAAGAAGAAGAAGAAAGAATAAACTATGGTACAAACACACAATGCAACATTAAAGAATAATGAAGAAACCATGAATCACCTCACAACATGGATGAACTTAGAGAACATTATGATGAGTGAAATAAGTCAATTACTGAAGTCAATTACAATAGAAATATTGTATGTGTCTGTTATTATAAATAGTCAAGGAAATGTTTATACAGGGAAGAAGGGAAGGGAATTTTCTTTGTTGGTTACCAAGGATGGAGGGGAATGGATAGGAGGGGAGGGAAAAATGATGAATAGTTAAAAGACAGGTGTTGATTTGGGTGGAGGAAAAGGCAATATAACAAAAGCAGGTGATCAGCACAATGCCACTAAGGAAAAGAAAGACACAGAGAGATGCACAACAGGTACAGACAATAAAGGTAAATACTACTGCATACACAATATTGCATTATCAGTAATAGTAAACACTAATCTATGGCTGGAAACATAGGTAGACAGACAAGAAGATCAGGTATGGGTGGGAAACAGGAACATACCCATGACTATGCATAGGTTTGGCAGACAATATTCCTACATACGTATTTGAATGTGCTATCAAAATGTTTTTTACGTCCCCAGTTAGATTTATTCCTAGTATTCCATCTTTTTAGTGGCTACTGTAAATGCTTTAAATGTTGGAGAAGAATACTGAAAGTACCATGGACTGCCAGAAGAGTGAAAAATCTGCCCTAGAAGAAGTGCAGCCAAAATGCTCTTTGGAAGTGAGAATGGCCAGACGTTGTCTCACCTACTTTGGGCATGTTATCAGAAAGGACCTTTCATGTTTGGTAAAGTGGAGGGCCAGCAAAAAAGGGGAAGGCCCTCAATGAGATGAATTGACACAGTGGCTGCAGGGACGAGCTCAGGCATAGAAAAGATTGTGAGGCTGGCACAGGACCGGGCAGTGTTTGGTTCTGTTGTACATATGGTCACTGAGTTGGAGCTGACTTGACGGCACCTAACAAAAACAACAGCAATGACTGTAAATGCTATTGGTTTCCCAATTTCCTTTTCAGAGTTCTATCTGTTAGTGTAGAGGAACCTACTGATTTATATATGTTGATCTTATACCCTGCCATTTGGCTGAATCCTTCTATTGATTCAAGCAGTTTTCTTGTTGAGTTTTTAGTTTTTTCTATGCATAGAATTCAGCCACTGCTTGGAAGGAAGGTTGGGCAATCCTACTTCCGTAGTGATACTGCCTCGGAAACCCAAGGAGGGGTCGCTATGAGTCAGGTTTGACTCGACGGCACATAACAACAACAACAACAACAACATGCATAGAATTACATCATTTGCAAATAGGGATAATTTCACTTCTTTGTCAATTTGGATGCCTTTTATTTCCCTTTCTTGCCTTTTTGCTCTGTCTAGGACTTCCAATACAATATTAAATAGGATTAGTGATAAATGATAATCCACGTTTGGTTCCCATTTGCAAACGGAATGTTTTCGGTTTCTCTCCATTGAGAATAATGTTGGCCATTAGTCTCACCTACTTTGGTCATGTTATCAGAAGGAACCATTCACTGGAGAAGGATATCACTTGGTTAAGTGCAGGGTCATTGAAAAAGGGGAAGGTTCTCATCAAGATGGATTGACACAGTGGCTGCAACGATGGGCTCAGCTATAGCAAGGAGTGTGAGGCTGGCATAGTACTGTGCAGTGTTTTGTTCTGTTGTGCATAAGGTCATTATGAGTTGGAGATGACTCAGTGGCATTGAGCAACAACAACAACAACAGTTTTGTGTATATGTCTTTAATTATGTTGAAGATTTTACCTCCCATTTCTATTTTGCTGAGTGTTTTTAATTTATTTTTATCAAGAATGGGTGTTGGATTTTGTCAGATGCCTTTCATGCATCAATTGATATGATCATGTTGTTATTTTCCTTTGTATGATTTATGTGGTGTATTACATTGATTGATTTTCTAATGTTGAACATCCTTGTATACCTGCTTGGTCAGGGTGTATTATTTTTTTGATATCTACTTCTGTAAAGATTTACCACGTTGGAAACCCAGTGTGGTAGTTATGAGTGAAAATCAACTCAATGGCAGTGGATTGGTTTTGGTTATTACTATTGTGGAGTTGTGTATTTTTATTTTCATTGTCTTGAAGTTTGATAATGTATTTTGGGGCTCTTTCATTGTGTAGATATTTATTATGGTTATGTCCCCTTGTTGGATTGAACTTCTAATCATTATATAATGCCTTTCCTTGCCTCTTTTGCTGTTTTTTGCCTTAAAGTATATTTTATCAGAAATTAATATTGTCACTCCTGCTCTTTTTTGGTTGCCATTTGTTTGATATGTTTATCCACACTTCGATTTTTATCTTATTTTTGTCTTTGTGTCTTAGTTTTGTCTCTTGTAGACAGGATATAGATGGCTCATGTTTTCTTATCAATTTTGCTATTCTCTGTCTCTTGACAGGTGCATTTAATGCATTTACATTCAGTGTAATTATCTATAGGTATGAATTTACTGTTGTCATTTTACTATTTGTGTATGTGTGTCTAGATGTGTGTATGGGTGGGTGGTGTTGATAATTTCTTTGCTTAATATATTTTTCTGTGCTGAGTTTATTTTGCTTACAGATTTGCTGATCATTTCCTTTATTACTATTGTTTTAGTGTTTACTAAGATTTTATGATTTTCTTCTTTTTTTATTTTGGTAAGAATGTTCATTAATTTTCTTTTTTATTATTATTTACCCATCTTTAAAACAGTCCATTCAATCTTGATATTGACTTGAGTTACTCTCTATTTGGAACTACATCATTTATTCCCTCTTTTGCTTTGTAGTTATTATTGTTTACAAATTGATTTCATCTCTAGTTCTCTATTTTCAATCTTGTATATTTATTTTGATACTTCTGTATCTGGGTTGATTTCTGGGTGATGTTATTGTGTGTCTTAATCTCTGGTTATTGTTTGCTGTTGTTGATTCTCTGTCTGAAGTATTCTTTTTAGCATTTCTTGTAAGGTTGATCTGGTTTTTACAAATTCTTTTAATTTCTGTTTATCTGGAAATGTCCTAATTTCACCATCATATTTGAGGGACAATTTTGCTGGATATATAAATCTTGATTGGCAATTTTTTTCTTTTGGGGTTTTATATATGTCACCCCATTGCCTTCTTTCCTGCATGTTTCTACTGATAAATTAGAGGATAGTCTTATTCATTCTCCATGTAGGTAACTTTCTTTTTCCTGAGGTGCTTATAGCCTTTTTTCCTGTCTTATTTGGGGTTCACTGAGCTTCTTGAATGCGTGCCTTCTTGCTTTTCATGATGCTAAGAAAAATTTTTTTCCAACAAAACTTTGACAATTTTCTAGCTGTTTTTTTTTTTTTTTTTTTTTTTTTTTTTGTCTCTTCCTGTCTGAGCTTTCAATCACATATATGTTATTCCTTTTGATGTTATCTCACATAATTCTTTGACTTTCTTAATTTTTTTCTATTTGTTCCTCTAACAGATTGTTATTAAGAGATTTGTCTTCAATCTCACTAATTCTGTCTTCTGTTGATTCAATTCTACTCCTTTGTCCTTCTGATGCATTGTTTATTTATTTTAGTATTAATATTCTGAATTTCTATTTACTGTTTTTATTGTTTCTAATCCATTTATTTTGTCAATTTGTTCATGTATTTTCATTTTTAATTCTTCTAGAGTTTTGTTTTCCAAAAAGTTTTTCTCAGTTTGTTGAAGAAACCATTCTCCTGAATTGTTTTTCAGGTAGTTCCAATAACTTTTGTTCCTCCATAGATTTTCTGGCCCTTTTGGTACCTTGCTTGAGCCAACTTGTTCTGTTTTTCTCTGTGACTTGAAGTTGTCTGTTGTCTCTGAGAGATTGTAGTGTAATTGTATTAATTTGTAGATTTTATGTTGGTCCATAGGAATCGTAGGATGCCATTGAGAACATCATCTATGAAGAAAGAATGCAAAAGGTCATTGAAAAGACAGGAAAGGAAGAAAATACCAAAATAGATGTCAGAAGAGACTCTGAAACTGGCCCTTGAACAGAGAGTAGCTAAAGCAAATGGAGGAAATGACAAGATAAAAGAGCTAAACAGAAAATTTCAAAGAGAAGCTTGAGAAGACAAAGTCAACTATTATAATGAAATGTGAAAAGACCTGAAGTTAGAAAACCAAAAGGGAAGAACAAGCTCAGCATTTCTCAAGCTGAAAGAACTGAAGAAAAAATTCAAGCCTTGAGTTGCAATGTTGGAAGATTCTATGGGCAAAATATTGAGTGATGCAGGAACCATAAAAAGAAGATGGAAAGAATACACAGAGTAACTGTACCAAAAAGAATTGGTTGATGTTCATCCATTTCAGGAGGTGACATATGACCAAGAACCAATGGTGTTATTGAAGGAAGAAGTTGAAGCTACACTGAAGGAATTGGCAAAGAACAAGCTTCTAGGAATTGATGGAATACCCTATAAGATGTTTCAACAAACGAGTGCTGTGCTGGAGGCACTCACTTGTCTGTGCTGAGACATTTGGAAGATTGCTACCTGGCCATCTGACTGGAAGAGACCCATATTTGTACCCATTCCAAAGAAAGGTGAGTCCACAGAATGTGGAAATTAATGGACAATATAATTAATATAGGAGCTCTGGTGGCATAGTGCCTAAGGCATTTGACTGCTAACCAGAAGGCTGGCAGTTCAAACCCACTGGACACTCCTTGGAAGGAAGATTGGGCAATCTACTTCCATAGAGATACCACCTCAGAAACCCAAGGAAGGGTTGCTATGAGTTGAATCAACTTGATGGCAGTGAGTTTGGTTTTTGGTTTTATCATTGATATAACATTCAAATAAAATCTAGCTGAAGATTATTAAAAAATGGTTGCAGCAGTATATTGACAGACAACTTCCAGAAATGCAAGCTGGATTCAAAAGAGGACATGGAATGAGGGATATCATTGCTGATGGCAGATGGGTCTTGGCTGAAAGTAAAGAATAGCAGAAAGATGTTTACTTGTGTTTTATTGACCATGTAAAAACATCCAATTGTGTGGATCATAAAAAATTATGGATAACATTAAGAAAAATGGGTATTCCAGAACACTTAATTGTACTCATGAGGAACCTGTACATAGAACAGGAGGCTGCTGTTTGAATAGAAGAAGGGGATCCTGCAGGGTTTAAAAATCAGGAAAGGAGTGTGTCAGGATTGTATCTTTTCACCATATTTATTCAGTCTGTATGCTGAGCAAATAATCTGAGAAGCTGGACTATATGAAGAAGAACATGACATCAGGATTGGAGGAAAGCTCATTAACAATCTGCAATGTACAGACAACACAACTTTGCTTGCAGAAAGTGAGGATGACTTGAAGCACTTACTGGTAAAGATGAAAGACTACAGGGTGCAGTATGGATTACATCTCAACTTAAGGAAAATGAAAACCCTCACACTGGACTAATAAGAAGCATCACAATAAATGGGGAAAAGATTGAAGCTGTGTAAGATTTCCTATTACTTGGTTCCACAATCAACACCAATGGAAGCAGCAGTCAAGACATCAGACAATGTATTGCACTTGGCAAATCTTCTGCAAATGATCTCTTTAAAGTGCTGAAGAGCAAAGATATCGCCTTGAAGACTAAGGTGCACTTAACCTAAGCCATGGTATTTTCAATCACCTCATATGCATGTGAGAGCTGGACAATGAACAAGGAAGATAGAAGAAGAGTTGATGCTTTTGAGTTGTGGTGCTGGTGAAGAATATTAATGGTACCCTGGACTGCCAAAAGAACTAACAAATCTGTCCTGGAAGAAATGCAGTTGGAATGCTCCTTGGAAGCAAGAAAGGCCAGACTTCATTTCACCTACGTTGGTCATGTTGTCACAATGGACCATTCCCTGGAGAAGGATATCATGCTTGGTAAAGAGGAGGGTCAGCAAAAAAGGGAAAGACCCTCATCAAGATGGATTGACACAGTGGCTGCAACAATAGGCTCAGGTATAGTAAAGATTGTGAGACTGGCACAGGACTGGGCAGTGTTTCTTTCTGTTGTACATAGGGTCACTATGAGTTGGCACTGACTCAGTGGTATCTAACAACAACAACACGTTGGTTTGCTTCACCCTGATTTTGTTTTGTTTTAAGATATCCAGAAAACAGAGCAGGTATATTACTCTGGTTACTAGTTTGACAGTGCTGGGGTCCTCACCACTTGTGTCTAGGTGGATTTGGTAGTGAGTGGGAGTGTGAGCACGAGTCTCTGATCACTGATCATGCAGAGTAACAGAACAGGCTGGGCAGTGTTTACAGCTGTCTGTTTTTGAGTCAGTGGTGATGGAGCTGGTGGTGGCACTAGCCCTGTGGGTGGGGTGGCAGGTGTGATGGGTAGGACTAGATAGTGTTGCTGGCTCCTGACTGCTGGGGAAAGATAGAAAAAAAATATAACAATGTGAGAGCAGGGTGAGGAAGGAATAAAAGAAATAAGAAAACAACAAGGGAAGGTTAAAGAGGATACATAGGGAGACAGAAAAAGAGAAAAAGAAGAAAATAATAACAAATGCAACATACTACCAGTGCAAGGCTAGCTGAAAGATATTGTTGTGGCAGAAATGTGGTCATCACTCTGGAGGAGTGTGAACTGCTGAATGTTTAGAGTCAGGGCTAGGCACTACTGAATGTGGAAGTGGTTGGTGGCAAGGCACCTGCTCAGCCACATTTTTTAAAAAAAAAGGAAGAAGAAGAATAATAGAGAGAAGAAGGGTGAGATCTTTGAAAGGGGCTGAAATCCATTAAATGGGGAAGAGATAGTCTCTTTAACAAATGGTGCTGATGAAACTGGATATTCTTTTTGTAGAAAAAATGAAACAAGATCCATACTTCACATCATACATATAAACTAACTCCAGATGGATAAAAGACTTAAATGTGAAACCTGAAACATATTAAGTTCATAAATGAAAAAGTAGGGGCAAATTCAGGGGCCCTAATTTATGGCATAAATAGAGTATAACCCAAAATGCACAAACAGCAGAAGATAAACTAGATGATTGAGACCTTCTAAAAAGTAAAACCTTCATGAAACACATGAAGAAATGTTTGCAATCATTAGCCACTAGGGAGATGCAAAGCAAAACAACAATGAGATACTATCTCACCCCAACATTAATAGCAAAGTTCAACAAGACAGAAAATTACAAATGCTGTTAAGAATGTGGAGAGATTTGAATTCTCATACACTGCTGGTAGGATACAATCACTGTGAAAATCAGTATGGCAATTTCTTAAAAATTAGGAAATAGAAATACCATTTGATCCAGCAATCTCATTACTAAGTATATATCCTAAAGAAGTAAGAGCCAGGACATGAATAAGTATATGCACACCCATGTTTATCACAGCACTATTCATAATAGCAAAGAGATAGAAACAAACTAAGTGCCCATTATCAGAGGAATGGATAACCAAACTATGCTACATACACACAATGGAATACTATGCAACATTAAAGAATAATGTAGAATCCATGAAACACTGCATAACATGGATGAACACGGAGGATATTATGCTGAGTGAAAAAAGTCAGTCACAGAAGGATAAATATGGTATTAGTCTACTATTCTAAAAAGTCAAGGAAAGGTTTATATATAGAAGGAAACTTTCTTTGTTGGTTACCAGGAATGGTGGGGGAGAATTTCTAGATAGGTGGAGACAAGTATTGATTTGGGTGAAGGGAAAGGCAATATACCAAAATCAAGTGACCAATGCAATAATACTAAGGAAAAGGCAGACATAGAGAGGTGTAATAGAGGTACAGACAACAAAGATAAAGTTTTACACATACATCACTGCATTATCAGTAGGAGAAAACATTAACCTATGGTAACCATGGGAGCTCTGGTAGCATAATGGCTAAGCATAAGCACTTGACTGCTAACCAGAAGGCTGGTGGTTCAAATCCACCAGCCACTTCTCAGAAGGAAGATGGGGCGATCTACTTCTGTAGTGATACTGCCTTGGAAACCCAAGGAGGGGTTGCTATGAGTCTGATCCGACTCGACGGCACATAACAACAACATGGTAACCATACATAGGTAGATAGGCTGAATGCTCAGGTATGGCTAGGAAAAGGAATAAACCCATGACCATATATAAGTCTGGCTGACGATATCTCTACATGAATATTTCTATGCACTGTAAGAATGTCCATATAAATAGAACTAACAGGTGGCAAAGTTATGGTAACATCTTAGACACAGCCAACCACCCTGAGAGAGTGAGCTGTTGGACTTGGGTGCTTGGGACTATGCACAGGGAACATCAAGCTCAATTGGCATAACATACTACACAAAAACATTGTTCTACATCCTACTACTTTGGTGAGTAGGGACTGGGGTCTTAAAAGTTTTCAAGTGGTCATCTAGATGCAACAATTGTTCTCTTGCCATCCAGAACAAAGAAGAATGAAGAAGACCAAAGATGTATGGACACAATTAGTCCAAAGGACTAGAAGATGATGCAAACCTCAGCCTCCATGACCATAAACCAAAACCAAAACAAAAAACAAAAAAAACCCCAAACTTACTGCCATCAAGTCGATTTGACTCATAGTGATCCCTCCTTGGTTTTCTGAAATGGTATCTCTATGCAAATAGATTGCCTAATCTTCTTTCCAAGGAGTGGCTGGTGGGTTTGAACTGCCAGTCTTCTGGTTAGCAGTTAAATGCTTTAGGCACTATGCCACCATAACCAAGGGACCAGAAAACTAGATGGTGCCCAGCTACCACTGTCAGCTATTTGGAAAGGGATCAGTGGAACAAAACTCAAAATCATAAGAAAGACCAGAATTATCCATCTGATAAAGCCTGGTGAAACCCCCAAGACTATGGTCCCTAGTCATCCTTCAGACCTGGAATTAAACTGACTCCTCTGGCTGCCAGCCAAACAGGCATATAAGGTGAACATTTACACAAGGCAGGTACATTCCTTAGAACAATTAATCATGGGAGATCGGAAGGGCAGTATTTGCACAGGGAGATAGCCCAGAGGGCAGAAATGCATAGGAAAGAAGGACACAGGAAAAGATAACTACAGGAAGGAAATGGGAAGAGATCTGCTATATTATGGGAATTACAATCAATCTTATTTATGTATTTTGGGTCTCTTTCATTGGGTCCATAGATATTTATATGGTTATATCTTCTTGTTCAATTGATCCTTTAATCATTATATAATGTCCTTCTTTGTCTCTTATGGTGGTTTTTGTCTTAAAGTCAATTTGATCAGAAATTAATATTGCCATTCTTGCTCTTTTTTGGTTGCCATTTGCTTGATGTATCTTTTTCCAACCTTTGATTTTTAGTCTATTTTTGTCTTTGTTTCTAAGATGTGTCTCTTGTAGACAGTATATTGATGGGTTATGTATTCTTATCCAGTCTGCAACTCTCTGTCCTTTTTGTGGTGCATGTAATACATTGAAATTCAGTGTAATTATCCACAAGTATGAATTGGTTGCTGTCATTTTGTTATGTGTTTTTTCATGGTGTTTCTGGTTTCTTTGTTCCATATTATTTTCTGTGCTGAGCTCATTCATTATGTTTATGAATCATGTTATCATTTCCTTTCTTGCTGTTGTTTTACTATTTGCTAAATGTTTGTGCTTCTCCACAATCTCATGAAATGAATGTGTATGAACTGCTGTATGGAAAAGGAATTTGTTTTGTTATCTTTCACACAAATCACAATTAAAAAAAAATTTAACCCCAATGGGGGAAAAGGACCCTAAAACAAGGGGGGAAAAAAGGTGGGGACAGGAGAAGAGGCAGAAAAAAAAGAGGAGGAAGAGGGAAGAAACAAGAAGAAAGGGAAAAAATGAAAAAGAGAAAGAAGAACTTGTGCAAATACAGCTGCAGTGTGAAAGTGGAACTCACGCCAAAGGATTGCCCAGCACTATTCATGGAAGAGCAAGGACATTCATTGCTGACTGTGGAGTGTGGGAGTGGTGGCCAACCACCCCATGCGATCAACAAAACGAAGTGGTACAGAGGAAGAAAAAAGAAGAGAAGAGAAAAGCAAGAGAGAGAAGTGAGAAGAACTAAGAAGAAGGAAAAAAGAAAAATATTTTATAGAAAAAGAACAAAAACAGCACAATATTGACTAAATTGTTAGCTACCAAGCACAGCGGTGCTGGCATGTACCTCAGTCTGGGGAGGGGCAGGGGCAGGCACTGCTAACTGCATGGGTGTTGGTGGGGGAGGGCTATCCACTCAGAATCCAAAAGAAAATATTTTAAAAAAGGAAAAGGGAGAGTTCTGGTAAGATGGCAGAATAGGCAGAAAGACTGTACAGACCCTCTTCAACAAAGAAAAGGGGAACCAATTAACACAGACACAGAAGATAATCCTGGACCCCTGAGCCTTGAAGGGAAGGATATAAAAGTGGACTAAACTCCAACTAGCAGAAAAAACTTGCATGAAAACACCAAAAAAGGAGACATACTGAGCTGAAGTCTGGCAGTGATCCTGATGACACAGACAGTGTGGATATTGCTGAGTGGTGGTAGTACCTAAGAATTAACCTAAAACTCACCCCTGCTAGCCAGGGACAGCATGGAGGACTGCTCTGGTGGCTGGCGAATAAAAGGGGAAGTGGCGAAGAGGAAGGCAGGCTGAGCTGTGAATTTTTGTCTGTCCAGAGGGTGCAGCCATTTTGAATGTTTACAAGTGGTTTGACCATTTTGGATATTTAAAGTGACACTGTTCTCCCAGATGCCAGGGACTTAAGAACAGGCTCCACCTGCCGGAAACCAGAGGACATTCTGGACATTGACGACTGGAAAGGTGAGACATTCTCCTTGTTACTCTTATACCCCACACCCTCTTGGTGAATGGAGGTGTGGTCATACCTCACTCCCACCCACCCTCTGGGGTGTCAGGATTCCATCCCATTCTGCATGCTTGGATGGAGCCTGGGTGCCCTGCCCCAATTTTTTTTTCTATTTTTAGTTAGTTTGTTTTTTATCTGTTTTAAAACTACTACTACTATTATTACTTTTGTCCTTTTTACTGTTATTCTTTATTCTTCCTCTCCAAGGTTCTAGTTTTCAGCTTTTTTCTTTTCCCTTTTCCTGGTTGCAATTTTTTTTTCTTTCTTGTGGCTAACCCCATTCCTTGTTTTTCTTTTTGCATTTTTTCCCATTTTTTTCTACATTATTCTCCTTCTCTCCTTTTTTCTCTTATTGCCCTTTCCCCAGATATTGTTTTTTTTCCTTCCCCCCCCCTTTTTTTTTTTTGCTTACTGTTTCTGTGTGATTATATGGTATGTTTTTCGTCCATTAGCTTTTATTTTTTTTTATGGTTATTCAAGTGTTATTTTTGTCTAACTGAGTGGAAGGCAGCAACAATCCCCATATGACACAACTACATCCACACCTCTTGCAACTTCACTTACTGAGTGACAGCCACCACCTTCTTCTCCACCAATGGCCAATAATAAACAACCACCAAGAACAGCCTGACTCACCCTTGGCTGCTCTTCACAAACAGTTAAAAGAGATCTAAATACAACAATGCCATGATGTCTCAGAGAAACAGACCATCACAGTCCACACAAAAATGAAGATAAAGTGGTAGAAACAAGGAAGAAGGACACAGACCCAGAGCACATCCCTGAGAAAGAACAGCATTGGAACTCTCTGGTAAGGAATTAAAAATAATTATACTTAGGTATCTTCAAAGGATTGAGAGATAGATCAAGGAAAACACAGAAAAAACCCTAGAAGAATTTTGGAAGAATATACAAGAACAAAATGACAGAATAAATGAAAAATTAGAAATGACACAAAATATATACCTACAGATCCAAATTATTAATACTAAATAGAAATAGATAACACATTGGAAATTCAAAGGAGTAGAATTGATGCAATGGAAGACAGAATTAATGAGATTGAAGACAAATACCTGAATACTTCTTTGGATAAGGATCAATCAGAAAAAAGATCAAAACAAAATGAAGAAAGTGTAAGGTTCATGTGGGATACCATCAAAAGGAATAACCTATGTGTCATTGGAATTCCAAAACACGAAGTGAAAAATGAAACCACTGAGAAAATTGTCCAAGAGTGTTGGAGGAGAAATTCCCTGATATGATGAAAGATGAGGATATATCCATTCAGGAAGTCCAACAAACCCCAAAGAGGATAGACCCCAAAAGAAAATCACCAAGACATATCATCATCAAACTGATCAAAACCAAAGACAGAATCCTGAAAGCAGCACAGGAAAAACAAAAAAAATTACTTACAAAGGACAGCCAGTAAGAATAAGCTCTGATTTCTCAGCAGAAACCATGCAAGCGAGAAGGCAATGGGGCGGTATATATAAAACCCTGAAAGAGAAAAATTTTCAACCAAGAATTATATACCTGGCAAAACTGTCCCTAAATATGATGGTGAAATTAGAATATTTCCAGATAAGCAGAAACTAATGGAATTTGTTAAAACCAGACAAACCTTACAAGAGACACTAAAGAGAGTCTTTTGGGCAAAGAACCAAAAATAGCAAACAACAATGGACCATTAATATACAAGATGACATAACCCAGAAACCACAGCTAAGGACACATCCAAAGTAAAATAAGCTTACAAGATTGTAAACAGGGAACCAGAGACATCAATTGGCAAGTGAAGACAACTACAAACCAAAAAGAGGGAAAATACTGTGGAGTTACAGAACCTATAAATGGTGAGGAGGTCAAGAGAGTTGAAAGATAGAATGGACTGTTTTAAACTCAGGGAGAAAAGTACAAACCATAGGGTAACCTCAAAGAAAAATGATAGACCTTCACATCACAACAAAAAAGAGGACAAGCACAAATATTCAGCAAATACTAAAACAACAGCAACAAAGGAAATGATAACATGATTCATAAATATAATGAGTTCAGCACAGAAAATAATATGGAACAAAGAAACCAGGGACACCA
>NW_006921626.1:9839412-9840557 GCF_000298275.1 Orycteropus afer afer | reverse complement strand
TAGAAAAACAATCAACGTCATCCACCACATAAATAAAACAAAGAAGAAGAACCACATGATCATATCAATTGATGCAGAAAAGGCATTTGATGAAATCCAACACCCATTCCTGATCAAAACTCTCAGCAAAATAGGAATAGAAGGGACATTCCTCAACATAATAAAGACCATGTATGCAAAATCAACAGCCAACATTATTTTCAATGGAGACAGGCTGAAACCATTCCTCTTGTGAACAGGAACCAGACAAGTGCCCTCTATTACCACCTCTATTCAACATTGTACTGGAAGTCCTAGCTAGGGCTATAAGGCAAGAAAGGAAAATTGAAGCCATCCAAATTGGTAAGGAAGAAGTCAAACCATCCCTATTTGCTGATGATATGATCCTATACCTAGACAACCCAAGAGACTAAGTCAAAAATCTACTAGAACTAATTGACAGCTTTAGTATCATGGCAGGATACAAGATCAACATGCAAAAATCAGTTGGATTCCTCTACACCAGCAAAGAGATTGCCGAAAAAGAAATAAGAAAATCAATACCATTTACAATAGCTACCCAAAGAGGGAAATATTGTTGTTGTTGTTGTCATGTGCCGTCGAGTCGGCCCCAACTCATAGCGACCCCTCCTTGGGTTTCTGAGGCAGTATCACTATGGAAATAGTTGGGAATAAATCTTACCAGGAACATAAAAGACCTCTACAAAGAAAACTATAAAAAACTACTTCAAGAAAACATAAGAGATCTACAAAAATGGAGGAACATCCCATGCTCGTGGATAGGAAGATTGAACATTGTGAAAATGTCAATTCTACAAAAAGCAATCTATACATTCAATGCAATCCCAATCCAGATTCCTCCAACATTCTTTAGGGATATGGAAGAACCAATCACTAACTTTGTATGGAAAGGAAAGAGATCTCAGATAAGCAAAGCACTATTGAAGAAGAAGAACAAAGTAGGAGGTCTCACATTGCCGGATCTCAAAACCTGCTATACAGCCACAGTAGTCAAAACTGCCTGGTACTGGTTTAAGGACAGATACATAGACTAACAGAATAGAATTGAGAACCCAGAAATAGATCCATTGAACTATGGTCAGCTGATCTTTGACAAAGGGCCAAAATCCATTAAATGGGGAAGA
>NW_006921626.1:9824669-9838343 GCF_000298275.1 Orycteropus afer afer | reverse complement strand
TAAATTGTAGTCAATGTCATGAGACAAAGTGTATGTGAACTGCTGTATGGAAAGTGATTTTGCTATTTTCACCCAAATCACAATTTAAAAAAAAAAAAAAAAGAAGGAAAGGGGCAAGGAAAGGGGGTTGGGCAGAAGGGAATGGCAAAAAAAGAAGAAAAAGTAGGCATAAGGGAGAGAGAAGAACTAAGAAGAAAGATAAAGAAATTAAATGTGGCACAGCACTGGCAGTGGGGAGAGGCTTTTACCGGCCACTGGGTAGATAGGGGTAGGAGGCTGTGGCTCTAGTCAGTATGAAATTGTGCAAGGTAAGGAAAGAGGTCACACCTGTCTAGTCACTGATCACCATTGTGAGTGTTGGCAGCAGTTCTGTGTAAGTGGAAGCAGTTATCTGGTTCTTGTTTCTATTAGAACACTGCTTGCAATAATTCAAAATGGCCATGCTTTGTTGTCTGGTAGTTTACTGCTCCTTGTTCACTGTTTTTGTTCAGTTTCTTCTTTTTGTCAGTATTTGATCTACTTCTTTATCCTTTCCTTTGAAGGTCTAGATTGCGGGATTGTCACCAATACTCATTTCACTTGGGTCCTCAAGTCTTTGTTGTAGTAGATCTGGAGAGTATACCTGCCTAGTCTACCATCTTGGATTCTACTCCTCCATAGGGTTTTCAAGGTTGTGACCTTTCAAAAGCAGATTTCCAGGTCTTTCTTCTGAGGCACCTCTGAATGGGCTCAAACCATAAGCATTTGGCTAGTGGTTGATCCCTTAAACATTTGCCATATCCAGGAAATCTACATTCTCGTTAGGGGAGATTTAAAAATATACATAAAATATATAAGATGATGACAAGTACTATGAGGAAAAAGAAAGTCTTAAAAGTTTGCAAGTGGCATCCAAGGCACAGCAATTGGTCTCCATTCATCTGGAGCAACAGAGGAGGAAGAAGAGTAGGGAATGGGAGGATATGGAATATGTGGCTAATGGCCTCCATGAACAATTGCCTCCTGTACCATGAGACCAGAATAACTGGATGCTGCCCAGCTGCATTATTGAACATTTTGACCAAAAGGGGGGAAATACAAGAAAATAATTTCAAATTCTTATAAATTCCAGACTTTCTGGAGTCATGTAGACTGGATGAATCACTGAAACTATTACCTTGAGATAATCTTTAAACCTTAAATCAAAAATATTCCCTGAAGTCTTCTTAAAATGGAGCAATGGCTTAGTTTAACTAGTAAAAAATGTCTGCCTTAAGCATTTTGTTCTTTTTAAGAATTATCTTTATGGAGTCAAAGTGAAAACACCAAGTGAAAAGATTTGATAGGCACCTTAGAGGACTGTGAGTTCATGTTAATGGAGGAGGAATGACTCATAAAAGGAGGGTGAGAATGGTTACACAACTCAAATAATATAGTGAGAATGGTTACACAACTCAAATAATATAATCAAGGTCAATGAATTGTACATGTAGAAATGGTTGAATTAATGAATGTTTTGCTGTGTATATTATCAACAACAACAATAAAAAGTAAAAAAAAAAAAAAGAAGAATAAAGCAGGATTGGGTGATAGAGAATGGCAAAGTATGCTATTTACACATGGTTTTCAGTGATGGTCTTTCTAACGAAGACTTGGGGGTCTAGTGAGTAAGGAGGATAATTGTAGAAGATAAGTTCAGAGAGGGTGTATGTATTTGTGAATGTGTGTGTTTTGAATGTGCAGGTTGCCTTAAAGGCTCTATCCAGTTCCCAAATACCCACCAGAGTACTAGAATGAGAATTCCACCCAGTAGTCCCAACTACTTCATGGGTGTCATGTCCATTTACCCTAATCAAGTTGTACACCGGAGACATCCATGGTGTTAGCAATATCACATGAAAGCAGTTTTAATTAGTCACAGGCAGCAGATGGTATACAACAGGAAAAGTTCCATCATAAGGTGTCCTCCTTTAGCTTAAAAACTATATGAGGTGGGACAGAAAACTTCCACGAGTGCCTCCTCTTTTTGTGGCACGGATGAAGGATTCTAAAGAACATCCTTCACCTGGTTTTATATTCCAGGGGTTGTATATTTCACCGCATAGAGTGCAATGCAAGTGTTCCTTCCTGATCAACCAAACCAAACTCACTGCCGTCGAGTCAGATCTGTCTCATAGTGACCCCTCCTTGGGTTTCCGAGGGGATATCCCTATGGAAGTAGATTGCCCAACCTTCCTTCTGAGGAGTGGCTGATGGATTTGAACCACCAGCCTCTGGTTAGTAGTCAAATGCCTTAGGCACTATGCTACCAGAGCTCCCAGATTGATAGATAGGAGATAGAAAATGTGAATATGTGAATGTGGGGAACAGTGTTGGGGGCAGACTATGTAGGATCTTGTAGGCTTGGTAAACACTTTGGAATTTATTTTTTAATAAGAAAGGAAATTACAGGGTGGGGTGTTGAGCAGAGGAGTGACATAGTCTGATAAATTGTAAATGGATCACTTTGGTTGCAGTGGGAAGAATAGTGGAGGAACCAAAGAGAAAGCAGAGAAGACAGATAGGAGGTTCTTTCAATCAGGCAAGAAACAGTGGTAGTTTGAACCAGAGTGATAGGGGATATGTAGTGAGAAGAGATCAGGTTCTGGATACCCTTCAAATATGGATGGAAATAAGGAAAATGAGATGATATAAAGAGAGAAGTAAAAGATGGACTCCAAGGTCTGAACAACTGGAAACATGGAGATGCGATGCCCTGAGATAGCAAAGACTGGGAGGAACAGAACTGAGTTGAGGGGGATCAAGAGCTCTGTTTTATACATGTTAAGTTTCCTTTTAAAATCAACTCCATAGAGGTATAAATTGCATGCAATTAAATGCACACATTTTAATGATACAGTTTGATGTGTTATATTGAATCTAAATACTCATGCAACTGCCACAATCAAGATATAAAATATTTTCATCACCCCAAAAAGTTCTCTTATGCCTCTTTCCAATCAATCCCCAACCTCCTATGCCCCTTAACCCAAGAAATCACTGATAGGCAGTCTATCACTGTTAGATATTTTGTATTAGCATTTCCTATAAATTGAAAGCACTGGGAGAATGAAGATGAATCAGACATGCTTTTTAACTTCTAAGTCCATATCTTGTGTTAATAATAAAAATCTCAGGTCCTATCCTCCTCAAGTGTTGGCAATATAGCTAGAGAGATATGTCTCCCAATGCCCCTACTTTTTTATGTTTGTGAAAAACTGTTTCTCTGTGTTCTCTGCAGCCAACATGGTTTTGTTCAGCATTACTTTCAGAAATTTTTACAATAGAAATATGTATTTAAATCTTTTCCAATATAAAATATTATTATATAACATTATTATGTGATTCTGATTTACACAGTTCCCTTCCCCATGTTCTGAGGAGTCCTCCTCATGGAGGAATAATCCTTATCCTTGAGAATCACATGTTTATTCTAATAATCATATGGAAATTATATAACCATAGGCATTGATCTGCTAAAAGACATTCTGGGAAGAAGTTAGTGAGTATTTTGTCTCATCCTGCCCCACTTTAAGTGCTTGGCCTTTTATGAATACCAAACATTTAATGATCACAGACCAAAGCAATTACTCACATCTTTGTTTCAAAGCCCCTGGCTTCCTGATATTATTTTTAATAGTTCTTTCACAAACATAATGGCTTCATTTATAAAGTCATTGGATCCCAGAAGTAGCATTCAAAGAGCCTAGCCAGAGACTTCAAACAACTACCTCATAGAATTGTGGGGCAGGACATTCCCCAGCTGAGCAATTGAAGGTAGGGTTTTAGGATTGAGATTTCACAGCAAAGAAATTAAAAAGTACCATATTGCAATGGCAAAAGGAGAAGATGTAAGTGTTAGAAACTATGGTGTCCTAATAGCACATTTAAAATTTGCTTAGTGGGATAGAAGAATGCTAGTAGTCATTCTGCTAACATTCTGATCTATGGAAGAGGATTAGTCTGTCAGAGTGAAGGAAGCAGTTAACTTAGGGAATAATGTCTTCCTTTTCTCCCTCCTCTTCCTCCTCTTTACAGTAATGGTAATTGTAGTAATGATTTTGTCCTTGGCTTTCATTTTCAGCCCAAACTTCCACATCTTTCCCACCAATGCTCAAACCACAAAAGATTGTATATCAGAGAAAAGGAGGAATTTTTAAAAATGTTGAGTATATATATATTTTTAAGTGAGGTTAGGCATTTCATCTATTTTTCTAGTTACTCTAAAATCTATGTATTGAGCCACCAGCAAGAAACTGGGATATCATTGTTTTAACCTCCTATAGGTGTTTTTGTGGTTGTTGATGACTATATTATATTTTTTCTTTGTGAAAGCCTACAGGAAAATCCTAGTTTTAACCAGGAATAATTGTTCTTTTCATACATAACGAATTGCTTTAATCTTTGAGCACTCTGTGAGTCATAAAACTGATCATGTAATTTTTTTTTGTCTGGAATCTCGAACGTCCAGAGTTAGATTTCTGGCTTATGTCAATACCCAGCATCACCTTACTTCAAGTTTCATTCTATTTGTTTCTGCCCTTATATTCTCTTCATTTGGAAAATTCACTTATTTATTTCTTCACTGTATTTTATATTAATTTTATTACAATGAATTGTAAAATTACTGATTCATGTTTGGAAAAGATGATATATTTTTTAAAAATATTGCTGGATTTCCACATTCAAAAGAATGAAGTTGAACCACTACCTCACATCACATGGAAAATTAACTCAAAATATATGAATGACCTAAATATAAGAATTAGCATTATAAAACTCTTAGAAGAAAACTTAGGGGTAAATCTTCATGACCTTAGATTTGGCAATGAATTTATAGGTATGACACCAAAAGCGTGAGCAACAAAAGAAAAAATAGGTAAATTGGACTTCATCAAAATTAAAAATTTTGGTGCATCAAGGATTATCAAGAAAGTGAAAAATCAACCTAGAGAATGGGAGAAAATAGTTGTATATTATGTCTGTGATAAGAGTTTAATATCCAGAATATATAAAGAACTCCTGTAATTCAACAACAAAACAATAAACAGCCCAATTAAAAAATGAGCTGCTCCAAAGAAGATATATAAATGGCCAATAAGCATATGAAAAGATGTTCAATGTCATTAGGTATTAAGGATTAGATCCATGGTGAGATACCACTTCATAGCAACTAACATGGCTACAATATAGTTTTTTAAAAATAGAAAACAACAAATGTTGGAGAAGATGTGGAGAAATTAGAACCTTCAAGCATTTCTGGTGGGAATGTAAAATGGTACAGCTGCTGTAGAAAAAATTGTGTCAGTTCTTCAAAAAATTAAACATAGACCCAGCATTCCACTCCTAGTTATATTCCAAAAAGAACTGAAAGCAGGGACATAAACAGATGCTTATACACTAATGCTCATTGCAGCACTATTCACAATAGCCAAAAGGTGGAAACAACCCAAATATCCATCAACAAATGAATGGATAAACAAAAGGTGGTACATAAATACAATGGAATATTATTCAGCCATAAAGAGAAATGAACACAGACAAACCTTGAAGACATTATGTTACCTGAAATAAGTCAGTCACAAAAGAACAAATTCTGTATGATCCCACTTATATGAAATATCTAGAATATGCAGATACGTAGAGACAGAAAATAGATTAGAGGTTATAGAAGCAATGAGGAGTTATTTTTCAGTGGGCACAGAATATCTGTTTGAGGTGATAGAAACTTTGAAAGATACAAAATAGGAATGGTTGTACATGCAATCAAAGTCACTGAATTGTACACTTAAAGAATGGTGGAAAATGGTAAGGGGCATTGGGCAATGAAACACATGGTTTGCAGTTTGAGTTTTTATTGGAGGCTGTGTAGTACAGAGTTTCAATGCACAGGTTTTGGAGTATAGCTAATGGAGGTTCAAATATGCATTCTACTACTTAATGTCTGATCTAAGTGTCATTTAATTTCCTTGTGCCTTGGTTTCCTTATCTGCAATAAAAATAATAAAGATAACTATTTCATAAATTATTGTGAGAATTAAATATTATATATATAAAGTACTTAGAAACATGCCTGACATACAGTTTAAGCTGAATATTATTGGCTACTAGAATTTATTATCATAATTTTATAACCTGTTTCTAAGGAAAAAAGTTCAGAATCCTTGAATGTTCTGCTTGAACTAATTCATTTCATTTTTCCTATTAGTATGACTGTAGGTAATTCATGTGTTTGATTTCACCATCTGAATTCTTGGTATTCAGGGCCTCATTGGCTTTTAGTCACTATAAATACAATCAGCGTTTTAGTTATATATTGCTATGCAACAAACTATCCCCAAATTTAGCAGCTTAAAATAACATACATTTATTGTCTTATAGTTTCTGTGAGTTAGAAATGCAAGAATGGCTTAGTTGGGTGTCTGCTTCAGAATTTCTAACAAAGCTGCAATCAAAGATCTCATCTGAAGGCTTGACCAGGAAAGGGTCTGCTTCCAGGCTCACCCACATGGTGTGGGTAACATTCATATCCTCTCTGGCTTTTGGCTTGAGGCCAGGTGAACCTCTCCAACAAGGCAGTTTGTTTCATCAAAGTGAACAAGACATGTTCTACTGGTAAGACAAAAGTCACAATCTTTTGTAATCTCATCAGAAAAGTGACATCCCCAACATTTGCTGAATCTTATTGGTTAGAAGCAAGTCACTAGGTCTAGCCCATACTCAAGGAGAGGGGATTACACAAGGGCATGAACACTAGAAGGTAGGGAACATAGAGAGCCTTGCCCGAAACTTTCTGTCACAATCGTTACAACTCATAGAATATGGAGACATGTCTTAAGGTATTTTTTTTTTTTTAATAATATTTTATTGTGCTTTTAGTAAAGGTTTACATGGCTGTTTAAGCTCCCATTCAAATAATTTCCACACTAATTCTTCAATGACATTGGTTAACATTCTTCACAATGCGTGAACATTCTTATTATTTATATTCTGGTTCTGTTTCTATTAGTATATCTTACCAGCCTCCTTACATTCTCATCTTTGTTTTAAAGTAGTTGTTGACTTTTTTGTCACATATGTTGTTGTTGTTATGTGCTGTCGAGTTGGGCCTGACTCATAGCGACCCCTTCTTGGGTTTCCAAGGCAGTTTCACTACGGAAGTAGATTGCCCCATCTTCCTTCCGAGGAGTGGCTGGTGGGTTTGAACTGCACACATATAGGTGATTTTTAAAAAGAGCACAGTACTTAAGGGTGATATTCATTATTTTATGAACCAACCTGTTATATAGCTACAAGGCGAACTTAGGGGTTAGTTTCAGTTCAAGTTTTGAAGAATATCTCAGGGCAGTCATTTCAGGGAATTCTCTAACCTCAGCCAATCTGGTAAGTCTGTTTTTGTTTTGTTTTTTTAGAGATTTGAAGTTCTTTCTGCATTTTTCTCTCATTTGTTAAGGTCCATCTAATTGTGGCCCTGATTAGAAAGGTTGGTAGTGGTAGCCGGGTACCATCTAGTCCTTCTGGTCTCAGGGTCTTAGGGCATTCTGATTTTATAGATGCACATGACATCATAGATTGTGGAATTTTAATGCTACAAAGGACCTTAGGTATTATTTAGTCTACTTCAACCCTTTTGTTTCACAGATGAGAAAAATCAGGCTTAGTCAGTATAGGTGTCTTGTTTGAGAGCATGCAATGAGCTAGTGTAGTAGTTAAGTTTGTGTGTCAACTTGACTGGGCCTGGTTGAGTGGCTGGGCAGCTGAATGTAGTTATTCCCTATGGTGAGATTGGTAATTAACTCCTGGAATCTATTGGAGCAGACAAAGATTTTAACTGGCAAAAAGTTGTAAAAGCTGTTTTCTACCCAAAACACTGATTTTTAAAAAAATTAGAAAATCAAATTAAGAAGGAAGCATAGAATTTCAGAAGCTAGGAAACAAAGTACAGAAGCAAAAGGGAATATAGTTTCAGACTAATAGCTGACAAAGCATTAATAATGTTCTCTAGACTGGTCCATAAATGAATTCAACTTCTTGATTAGTGTTATGATCAGCGGCAAAAAGTTCAGGAACTTATACTGAATAAATGACACACAGCACATAACACACTAGCAGAACTTGAGTGATGAGCTGAAGTGGTTTGACCTCAAATAGGACAAAAAGTGTTATTAGGACATACTAAAGAAGCTAGTTGTGGCTGCTCTAGTTGATTTACAAAATAACTTCAATTGTGGCCTCTAAGCAGCTGCCAGGAAATAGCAGCAACTGATGTTTTGGGAGCAGATGGAGAGTGGGCAGGAAGCAATGGTGTGCTGCTTTTTCAACAAAAGTAGCAAGCAGCTTGCAAAGTAAACACTTAGACTTTAAACAGTTGAGTCAGGGCCAAAAGTGGTTCTGGCTTCCAAAGGCATTTTTGGAAGAAAGGGTTTCTTATAGCAGAGTTGTGCCCAAGTAATTCTCTACAAACATGTCAATGACTTCCTATTATCTTCAAAAACAAGCCCATGCCTTTCAATGTGTAAATCAAAACTGAATATACCCAAGACTTCTGGTAAGACAGCAGAATAGGCAGATAAGCTACAGAGAACCTCTTCAACAGAGAAACCAATTGACACAGATAACAGAAGATAATCCTGGAGCCCTGTGTTTTGAAAGGAAGGATACAGAAGTAGATTAAACACCAATTAGTTGTTGTTGTTGTTGTTGTTATTTGCCGTTGAGTCGGCCCCGACTCATAGCGACCCTTCCTTGGGTTTCTGAGGCAGTATCACTACTGAAGTAGGATTGCCCAAACTTCCTTCCAAGGAGTGACTGGTGGGTACCAATTAGTACAAGAAGAACCTAAATAAAAACAGTGAATAAGGAGACAAACAGAGATGCAGACTTTCAGTGATCCTGAGGGCATGGACAGTTTGAATATTTCCAAGCAACATTAGGAGCTGAAAATGAACCTAAAAATCAGCCCTGCTCACCAAGGGCTGCATGGACGACTTCACTGATCACTGATGACTAAAAAGGGAAACAGCAAAGAAGGAGACAAACTGAGCTGTGGACTTTTGACTGTCTGGAGGGTGTAGTCATTTTGAATGTTTACAAGCAGTGCTGCAATTTTGGATATTCAAAGTGACAACGTTCTGGTTCAGATTCCTGGGATCTAAGAATAGGCTCTGTTTGCCAAGCACAGCACAGACATACCAGAGGCTAATGACTGGAAAGTTGCGATAATCCCCTTGCTACTCTTATATCCCACACTCTCTTGGTGAATGGAGGTGCAACAATCCTCACCTTCACCTACCTTTTGGGCCGGCAGAAATTCCATCACAGTCTGTGTGCTCTGCCCTGTCCCACTCTCCAGATTTGTTTTTGTTTGTTTTGTTTTAAACTATTCTTCTTTTCTTTTCCCCTTTCCTTTTTATTTATTCATTTTGCTTTCTTTTTCCCTTCTCAGGTTCTAGTTTTTGACTTTTTTTTTCCTCTTCCCTTTTCTTGGTTCCCATTTTTTTCTTTCTTGTGGTTCTTCACAACCCTTTTCTTCTTTTTGCATTTTTCCTATTTTTTTTTTCAGCTCTTTTCTCTTATTTTCCCCTCCCCAGATATTCTGGGTTATTTTTTTCTCTTTTTAAAATTTATATTTCTTTTGCCTTTTAAAATATTTCTTTAAATATTTTGTCTCATTTATTGCCTTTCCTCCCCCCCCCCCTTTTTGGTGATTGTTCCTGTGTCTTTATGCAGTGAATGTTTTTTGTCCTCTTGTTTTCACTTTTTTGGTGGTTCTTTAAATTATTGTTTTTGTCTAACTGAGTGGGAGACAGCAACCATGCCCACACAACCCAATCATATTCACACCTCCTGCAACCCCATCTACTGAGTGAGGGCCACCACTTGCTTCTGCACCAACTGGTCAATAATACACAACAGCCAATATGAGCCTGATTCACCCTTAACTGCTCTTCACAAACAGCTAACAGAGATCTGTGCACCCACTCTCATTCTCTATCACACCTACCAGGAGACAGGGGTGAGTGCACAACTAGCAAATAGAGGAGCACAGTACCAAGCTTACTCAGATACATCCAAACAAAACAAAGAAAATGAAAACCTTGAGCGAATCACTGCAACACACAATCACCAATTAAATATAAATACAACAATGTCACAATGTCTCAGAGACAACAGATCATCAAAGTCCACACAGAGAACCAAGAAAAAGTAGTAGAAACAAGGGACCAGGATACAGGCACAGAACACCTCCCTGAGGAAGATGCAGCATTGAAACTCCCTGATAAGGAAGTCAAAATAATTATATTTAGGTACCTTCAATGGACTGAGAGACAGATCAAGGAAAACCCTGAGAAAATTAAGGAAAACAGAAACAAAACCCTGGAACAATTTCAGAAGAAAATACAAGAACAAAATGACAAAATAAATGAAAAATTAGAAATGATGCAAAATATACAGATAGCAATCCAGAAGATTAATACTAAAATTTCAGTAATAGATAATACATTGAAAGCACAAAGGAGTAGCATTGAATCAATGGAAGACAGAATTAGTGAGATTGAAGACAAAAACCTCAATACTCCTTTAAAAAGGGATCAATCAGAAAAAAGATTAAAAAGAAAAAAAAAAAATGGAGAAAGCCTAAGATTCATGTGGGATACTATCAAGAGGAATAACCTACATGTAGTAGGAATTCCAGAACAGGAAGAGACTAATAAAACCACATTGAAAATTTGTTGGAAGAGAATTTCCTGGATATGATGAAAGATGAGAATATGTCCATCCAAAAGTCCAACGAACCCCAAGCAGGATAGACCCCAAAAGAATATCACCAAGACATAGCATCATCAAACTCACCAAAACCAAAGACAAAGAAAGAATCATGAAAGCAGCATGGAAAAAATGAAAAGTTACCTACAAAGGGCAACCAAGAACAATAAGCTCTGATTTCTAGGTAGAAACCATGAAAGTGAGAAGGCAGTGGGATGGTAAACATAAAAGCTTGAAAGAGAAAATTTCCAACCAAGAATTATATACCCAGAAAAATTGCCCTTCTAATATGATGGTGAAATTATGACATTTCCAGATAAGCAGAAATTAAGGGAATTTGCTCAAACCAGACCAACCTTATAAGAGATGCTAAAGGGAGTCCTTTGGACAGAGAACCAACAACAGCAAATGACAACTGACCACTAACACACATGATGACATAAGCCAGAAACCAACCAAGTTACGGAAGTATCCAAAGTAAAATAAACCTACAAGATTGTAAAGAAGGAACCAGAGACCCCAATTGGCAAATGATGACAACTACAAACCAAAAAGAGGAACACAAATGTGTAGTTGCTGGACTTCTACATGGTAGGGAAGTCAAGACAACTACGAGATAGAATGGACTATTCTAAACTTGGGAAGAAAATTATTAATCACAAGATAACCTCAAAGAAAAATGATAAACCTTTGCATAACAATAAAAAAGAGGACAAACACAAATATTTAACAAATACTAAAACAATAGCAAAGAAGGAAATAATAACACAATTCACAAACAAAATGAGCTCAGAACTGAAAATTATATGGAACAAAGAAATCAGCAATACTACGAAAAAACACATAACAAAATGATAGCAACAAATTCATACTTGTCAATAATTACACTGAATGTCAATGGATTAAGTGCACCACTCAAGAGATGGAGGGTTGCAGATTGGATAAGAAAACATAACCCATCAATATGCTGTCTACAAGAGTCACACCTTAGAGACAAAGACAAAAATAGACTGAAAATTAAAGGTTGGAAAAAGATATATCAAGCAAATGGCAATTAAAAAAGAGCAGGAATGGCAATATTACTTTCTGATAAAACTGACTTTAAGAATAAATCATCATAGGAGACAAGGAAAGACATTATATAATGATTAAATGATCAATTGAACAAGAGGACATAACTATAATAAATATCTATGCACCCAATGAAACAGCCCCAAAGTACATAAATCAGACTTTAACAGAATTGAAAAGACAGATGACTCCACAGTCACAGTTGTTGTTGTTGTTGTTATGTGCTGTTGAGTCGGATCTGACTCATAGCAACCCCTCCTTGGGTTTCTGAGGCAGTATCACTATGGAAGTAGATTGCCCAACCTTCCTTCCAAAGAGTGGCTGCTGGGTTTGAACCGCCAGCCTTCTGGTTAGCAGTCAAGTGCCTTAGGCACTACACTACCAGAGCTTCTACAGTCATAGTAGAAGACTTTAATACATCCCTTTCAATGAAAGATAGAACTGGAAAGAAACTCAACCAAACACTTCTGCATTTAATTCTTCTGAACTAAACAATACAATCCACCAACTTGACCTTATAGACATCTACAGAGCACTTCACCAAACAACAGCACAATATGCATTCTTTTCCAGCACACATGGAACATTCTCCATGACAGACCATGTGTTAAGCCATAAAAGAAACCTTAATAAATTTAAAAACACCGAAATACTGCAAAACATCTTCTCAGATCACAATGCTTAAAATTAGAAACCAACAATAAGAAGATCAACAGAAAAAGAGTAAACACATGGAAACTGAATAACACTCTCCTTAAAAACAACTGGGTAATAGAAGAAATAAAAAATGAAATTTAAAATTTCCTTGAATAAAAAGAGAATGAAAAGACAACATACCAAAATCTTTCGGACATTGTAAAAGCTGTGATCAGAGGGAAATTTTAGCAGTAAATGCACATATCAAAAAAGAAGAAAGAGCCAAAATAAACACGTTAACCCAACATCTCCAAAAATTAGAAAAAGAGCAGGAAAAAAAAAGCCTACAGTCACCAGAAGAAAAGAAATAATAAAGATTCAAGCAGAAAGACATGAAACAGAAAATAGGCAATATACAGACAATAGAAACATCAACAAGACAAGAAGTTGGTTTTTTGAAAGGATTAATAAAAATGACAAACCACTGGCAAATTTAGCAAAGGAAAATAGGGAGAGAATACAAATAATATGAATAAGAAATGAGTTGTGTGACATCACAATAGAACCAACTGAAATAAAGAAGATAGTATTAGGACACTATGAAGAACCGTACTCCAACAAATTTGAAAATCTAGAAAAAATGGATGGATTTCTAGAAACATACTGCTTATCTAAACTAACACAGACTGAGGTAGAAAATTTGAACAGACCCTTAACAAAAGAAGAAACTGAATAGGTTTTTTAAAAATTACAAAACAAAAGACAGTCCTGGTCCAGATAATTTCACTGGAGAATTCTACCAATATGTTCAGAGAACTGACACCAATCCTACTCAAACTATTCCAGAGCAGAGAAAAGGATGGACTCCTCCCAAATTTGTTTTATGAAGCAAGCATAAACTTGATACCAACACCAGGTAAAGACATCATTAAAAGGGAAACTATAGACCAATATCCCTCATGAATATAGACACAAAAATTTTCAATAAAATCCTAGCCAATCGACTCCAACAATATATCAAAAAAATAATACATTATGACCAAGTGGGGTTCATACCAGGTATAAAAGGATGATTCAACATTAGCAATGTTGTTGTTGTTGTTGTTAAGTGCCGTCGAGTCGTTTCCGACTCATAGCGACCCCATGCACAGCAGAACGAAACACTGCCCGATCCCGCACCAG
>NW_006921626.1:9814063-9816612 GCF_000298275.1 Orycteropus afer afer | reverse complement strand
GAGCCGCTCACTCAAGGAAGTATATAGTCCGGAATGCCGTTCTTCCAGCTTGTCCTTGGAATAGCATTTCAGGTAGGCCACACCCCTGGGGAAACTCCCCTTGGGCAGACCGGCCGCTCAGAACTCAGTCATCTGATCCCATCATGGAAACCACCATTCACAACTGAAGTCCAGCCAAGTTGACATATCTTCAACTATCACACTGATGATGTGATCCTATATATAGAAAACCCAAGAGACTCAGCAAGAAAATTATTGGAACTAATTGAGAGATTTAGCATAGTGACAGGGTACAAGTTCAGCATACAAAAATCAGTTGGATTGCTCTATACCAGCAAAGAGATTGCTGAAAAGAAAATAAGGAAATCAATACCATTTATAAGATTAGTATTACAAATGGTATTATAATACCATTTACAATATCTACCAAAATAAATAAAATCTTAATGGGGACACAAAAGAAAACTACAAAACACTACTTAAAGAAACCATAAAAGATCTACATAAATAGAAGAATATACCATGCTCATGGATAGGAAGATTATACCATGCTGGTGGACAGGAAGATTGAACATTATGAAAATGTCTATTCTATGCAAAGCAATCTATACATGCAATGCAATCCCAATCCAGATGCCATCAACATTCTTTAAGGATATGGAAAAACCAATCATTAATTTTATACAGAAAGGAAAGAGACCTCAGATAAGCAAAGCATTATGGAGGAAGAACAGAGTAGGAGGTCTCATACTCCCAGACCTCAAAACCTACTATACAGCCACAGTAGTCAAAACAGCCTGGTATTAGTACAACAACAGACACATAGACCAGTGAAACAGAATTGATAACCCAGATATAGATCCTTCAACCTATGGTCAGCTGATTTTTAACAAAGGGCTGAAATCCATTAAATGGGGAAAAGTTTGTTTCTTTAACAAACGGTGCTGGCAAAACTGGATATCCATGTGCAAAAAAGTGAAATACACAAAAGCTAACTCCAGATGGATCAAAGACTTAAATTGAAACCTAAAACTATAAAGTTCTTGAAGGAAAAAATAGGGGCAAATTTAGGGGCCCTAATTTATAGAACACATAGACTGTCAATTATAATCCAAAATGCACAAACAGCAGAAGATAAACTGCATGATTGGGACCTTCTAAAAGTTGAATTCTTATGTGCTTCAAAAGACTTCTCCAAAAGAGTACAAAGAGAACCTATAGATTGGGAAAAAATATTCAGCAACAACATAGCTGACAAGGTATTTATCTCTAAAATTTATAGAAAATTCCAACACCTCAGCAACAGAAAGACAAATAATCCAATTCAAAAATGAGCAGAAGACATGAATAGACACTTCACCAAAGAGGATGTTCAGGTGGCCAACAAACTCATGAAGAGATGTTCACGATCATTAGCCATTAGAGAGATACAAATAAAAACAACGGTGAGATCCCATCTTGCTCCAGCACTAGTAGCAAAATTCAACAAGACAGAAAATAACAAATGCTGTTGAGAAAGTGGAGAGATTGGGACTCTCATACACTGCTGGTGGGACTGTAAAATGGTACAACCATTGTGGAAAGCAGAATGGTGATTCTTTCAGAAGTTAGAATTAGAAATACCATTTGATCCAGCAATCCCATTGCTAGGTATATATCCTAAAGAAGTGAGAGTCAGGACAAGAGCAGATTCATGCACACTCATGTTCATCACAGCACTATTTACAATAGCAAATAGATGGAAACAACTCAGGTACCTATCAATGGAAGAATGGATAGCAAAAATATGGTACATACACACAACAGAATATTATGCAACACTAAAGAATAATGTAGAATATACAAAAACTGCATAACTTGGATGAATTTGGAGGACACTATTCTGAGTGAAATAAGTCATCACAGTAAGACAAATATTGTAAGAGTTCATTATTGTAAAAGTCAAGGAAAAGTTTATATATGGAAGGAAACTTTCTTTTGTTAGTTACCAGGGGTGGGAAGGGAGGGGAAGGAACACTGCTAGATATGTAGAGATAAGTATTGATTTGGGTGAAGGGAAGGGCAATGTACCAAATGTGAGTGGTCAACATGGTGATCAACAAGAATCCTTTTTCATGTATAGTACTGCATTGTCAGTGATGGCAAGCATTGATGTACAGGTGGATAGATGAGTGGACAAGCTGATCGACCAGGTATGTCTAGGCAGGGGGAGTGTGCCCATGGCCATGTATAGGGTTAGCAGACAATATTTCTACATGCATATTTGTGTGTTCTATAAGAATGTCCAAGTGTATAGTAGAGCTGACAAGGGGCAAGGCTATGGTGGGTTCTTGGCCACAGCCAGCTACCCAGAGGGAGCAAGTAGTTGGATCTGTGGGCTCAGGACCATGGTTGCACGGGCATCAAGCTTAGTTGACATAACATATTACACAAAAACATTGTTCTACATTCCTAATTCAGAAACGTTTGCAGCAGTATATTGACAGAGAACTTCCAGAGGTTCAAGCCAGATTCAGAAGAGGACGTGGAACAAGGGATATCATAGCTAT
>NW_006921626.1:9808974-9812953 GCF_000298275.1 Orycteropus afer afer | reverse complement strand
ATGGGTCTCTCCTCATCCAGAGCAAAGAAGAATGAAGAAAACCAAAGACACATGGAAACAATTAGTCCAAGGGACTGGTAGACCATGTGATCCTCAGCCTATACGAACCTAAGGCCAGAAGAACTAGGTGGTTCCTGGCTACCACTGTCAACCACTTGGAGGGGGATCAGTGCAAGAGATCCTGGATAGAGTGGGAGAACAGTGTGGAACAAAACTCAAAATCACAAAAAATAACCAGATTTGCTGGTTTGATAAAGCCTGGTGAGACCCCTGAGACTATGGCCCCTAGCTACCCTTCAGGTCTGAAATTGAACTCATTCTTGTGTCTTCCATCCAAACAATTGACTGTCATATGCGGTGAACATTTACATCAGGTAGATACACTCCTTGGAGTGATCAATTAGTACAGGAGGGCAATGTTTGCATAGGGAGACAACTCTGGGGTGGGACTGCATGGGAGGGAAGGATACAGGAAAGAGGAAACTATGGGAAGGAAGTGGGAAGAGAGCTGTTACATTGTGGGGAATTGCAGTCAATGTTGTGAAACAAAATGTGTATGAACTGCTGTATGGAAAATGAATTTGCTCTGTAAACTCTCACCCAAATCACAATAATTTAAAAACAAAAAAACAAAAACAATAACAACTGAATACATCCATCCATGTCATCTCTGTCACCACAACAAATGACTCCTTTGTTCCATCCAAATGAGCTTACTAGTGTTCTTCATTCATGCCATGGCATTCTTGCCCTAACATCATTCCCTAAGAAGGAGCAGATTATGGGTTTGGACAGCCAAGTTTCTGATTCGCAGTGAAATAAATGCCTTAGGCACTGTGTCACCAGAGTGCCTTGTCTATATCTAATTCATTTTTCTTTATTTTAAAGAATTTTATTATGCTTTGGGTGCAAATATACAGAGAAAATTTTGTTTTAAATTCAACAGTTTGCATACATTTGATTTTATGCCCTGATTACCATCTCTGACCATAACAAACTCTCCTCTTGTCCTGTCCTTGTGACTACCCCCTCACTGTGCCCTTCTTAACTATGCACTCCTGTCTGTCCAGCTTTCCCTCTATGTGAATGCTGTCCCTCTGGTACCCCATAGCCAATTACTCTAAGGGGTGTATCTCACTAAAGTAGGTGGGTGCATCGCCTTGGGGTAGGTGTTCTGCATGTAGGTCTTTCTGCTGTTGGGCTGAGAGCCAATCCATGTAAGTGAGTCTAGTTCTAGGCCCAAAGAGTAACCTGGGGCAATAGTTCCACCAGACTCTATCTGATCAGTAATTCTGGTCATTTTTGTGTTTTTTAATTTCTTCCACTTTTTCCTCCCACTCTTATCTAGGATCTCCAGGTTTGATCCCTTTCTGATCAGTTGACATTGGTAGCTGGGCACCATCTAGTTCTTCTGGTCTCATGTTTCATCATATCCTTGGACTAATTGTTTCCAGATGGCTTTGATTTTCTTCACTCTTCTTTGCCTCAGTGAGAGGCGACCAATAGTTGCATCTTAGATGGCTGCTCATAAGCTTTTAGGACCACATTCACTACTCACCAAAGTAGGCTGTGGAACAAGATTTTTATTTACTATGCTGTGCCAATTGAGCATGGTGTCCCCTGAGACTATGGTCCCAAGTCAGCAGGCCCTGTGATTCTCTCTCTCAAGGTATATGGTTGTCTCTGAGAAGTTACTCCCTCTGTGTTCTATTACTTCTGTAATGTGTGTGGCTAGTTTTGTAGCACAAGTGCATATGTAAGATTATCTTCAGCTAAATCTGTCCTTGGTCTAGGGTATATTCCTGTTCGCCAGCCCTCACCTGATCTTCTCACTTGTCTAAGCATTTATCTGTAGCCTCGTGTTTGGTGTTAGTGGTAATGCAGTATTGTGCATATACTATTGTTTGCCTCTGTTGTCTATATCTTATGCGCATGTCTCAGTGTCCTTCCTTTCCCCAATGTCATCATGCTGGTCACAGACTCTTTCTGTACCATCCCTCCCCTTATCCAAATCAACATTTGACCCCTCAACTAGCCCGAAATTTTCCCTCCACTTCCCTCCCATCCCTGGTTTCCTACAAAGTGAATTTGCTTCCCTAAGAAAACCTTTCCTTGACTTTTTGCAATAATGGGCCCATACAATATTTCTCCTTCTGCAATTGACTTATTTCACTCAGCATAATGTTCTCCAAATTCATCCATGTTGTAAGACGATTTGTGTATTCTTCATTATTCTTTAATATTGTATAGTATTCCATTGTGTGAATATACCATGGTTTGGTTATCCATTCATCTGTTGATGGGCATTTAGGTTGTTTCCATCTCTTTGCTATAGTGAATTGTGCTGTGATGAACATGGGTGTGCATATGTCTATTTGTGTCCTGTCTCTCACCTCTTTTGGATATATTCCTCGTTATGGAATTGTTGGATCAAATGGTATTTCTATTTTCAGTTTTTTTAGGAAATGCCATACCGTTTTCCACAATTGTTGTACCATTTTGCAGTCCTACCAGCAGTGTATGAGAGTTCAAATCTCTCCACAACCTCACCAGCATTTGTTATTTTCTGTTTTGTATTATTGCTGGGGTTAGATGATATCTCATAGTTGTTTTGATTTGCATCTCTCTAATGAGTAATGATCATGAGCATTTCCTCATGTGTTTGTTGGCTGCCAGTGTAGTGTTCAGTCTTCTTTAACTTCTTTAGTGAAGTGTTTGTTCATATCCCTTACCCATTTTGAACTGGATTTTTTTTTTGTCTTTTTAATGTTGAAGTGCTGAACTTTTCTATAAATTTTGAAGATAAGCCCTTTGTCAGATATGTCATAGCCAAATATTTTTTTCTCGATCTGTAGGTTCTCTTTTTACCCATTTGGAGAAGTTTTTCAATGTGTATAAGAATTTAATTTTTAAAAGGTCCCAGTCATCTAGCTTCTTCTCCACTGCCTCTGCATTTTGGGTTATGCTTGATAGTCTATTTATGCTGTAAATTAGGGTTCCTAGATTTGCTCAATTTTATCTTTGATGAACTTTATAGTTTGGGTTTTATATTTTAGTCTTTGATCCAACTTGAGTTTGTTTTTGTGTATGGGGTGAGGTATGGGTCTTGTTTCATTTTTCTGCAAATGGATATCCAATTTTGCCAGTACCATTTATTAAAGAGGCTATTTCTCCCCCATTTAATGGGTTTTGGACCTTTGTTAAAGATAGCTGTCCATAGATGGATGGGTCTATTTCTGGCTTTTCAATTCTGTTCAATTGGTCTATCTGTCTATCCTTGTACCAATGTCATGCTGTTTTAACTACTGTGGCTGTATAGTAAGTTTTGAGATGTGGGAATGTGAGACCTCCTACTTTTTTATTTTTGTTGTTGTTGTTGTTATCATTTTATTGATTTATTTTTTCCCAGTTTTTTTATTTTTATTTTTATTTTAAGAGCTTGTTTTACATTCAAAGTCACACATATATTTAGCTTCATTCCCCATCTGCCATGTCTAACCCTAACCCAGTCTCCTCCCCTCCCTCCCCTGCAACATTCCCCCTGTGCCCCTCATAATTATGCAATCCAGTTTGTCCTGCATTTCCTCAGTTTGAATGTTGGTCCTTTGGTGTCCCATGGTTTATTGCTTTAGGGGATGTATTGCCATTGAGTGTGTGGGTGCAGCATCCTGGGCTGAGTGATCTGCATGTACATCTCGCTAACCATTGGGCTGAGAGCCCACCCCTGGAGGTGAGTTTCATTCCAGGCACCGAAGGTATTTCAGGGCCATAGTATTGGGAGTCTCACCAGACTTCATCTGACCAGTAATTCTGGTCATTATTGAGTTTCTGGATTTTGTTCCACGTTTTCTCTCCTACTCTATCCAGGATCTCCAGATTTGATCCTTTCCTGAGTGGTTGGCATTGGTAGCCGGGCACCATCTGGTTCTTCTGGTCTCAAGGGCCATTGTGTCCTAGGGTTGATTGCTTCTAAATGCCC
>NW_006921626.1:9782503-9806805 GCF_000298275.1 Orycteropus afer afer | reverse complement strand
CAGTTGTCCATAGATGGATGGGTCTGTATCTGAGCTTTCGATTCTGTTCCATTGGTCTATCTGTCTATCACTGTACCAATCCTGTGCTGTTTTGACTAGTGTAGTTCTTAAGATCTGGGAGTGTTTGTTTTTCTTCTTGAGAAGTGCTCTTTTTATTCTAGGTTTCTTTCCTTTCCATATGAAATTAGTAATTAGTTTCTCCATGTCCTTAAAAAATTTTGTTGAAATCTGGATTGGGACTGCGTTAAATGTATAGATTGCTTTAGGTAGTATTGACATTTTCACAATGTTTAGTCTACCTATCCATGAACAAGGCAGGTTCTTCCATTTATGTAGTACCTTTGTTGTCTCTTGTAGCAGTGTTTATAGTTTTCTCTGTATAGGTCTTTTGTGTCTCTGGTGAGGTTTATTCCTAGATATTTTATCTTTTTCGTGGCTAGAGTGAATGATATGGTTTCTCTTATTTCTTTTTCTGAGGAGTCCTTGCTGGTGTAGAGAAATCCAACTGGTTTTTGTATGTTGATCTTGTATTCTGTCACTTTGCTGACCTTCTCTATTAGCTCCAGTAGTTTTTTTATTGAGTCTCTTGGGTTTTCTATGTGTAGGATCATATCATCCGCACATAGAGATAGTTTTAATTCCTCTTTGTCAATATCTATTCCTTTTATTTCTCTTTCTTGTCTTATTGCCCTGGCTAGGACTTCCAATACAATGTTAAATAGAAGTGGCGATAGAGGGCATCCCTGTCTTGTTCCCATTCGTAAGGAGAATGCCTTGAGTCTTTCTCCATTAATAATGATGTCGGCCATTGGCTTTGCATATATACCCTTTATTATGTTGAGGAATTTCCTTTTTATCCCTATTTTGCTGAGAGTTTTAAACAGGAATGGATGTTGGATTTTATCAAAGGCCTTTTCTGCATCAGTTGATATAATCATATGATCCTTTTCCTTTGTTTTGTTTATGTGATGGATTACATTGATTTTCTAATGTTGAACCACACTTGCAAACCTCGTATTAATCCCACTTGGTTCGGATGAATTAATTTTTTGATATATTGTTGGATTTTGTTGGCCAGGATTTTGTTAAAGATTTTTGCATCTATGTTCATGAGTGATACTGGTCTGTAGTTTTCTTTCTAGTGTTGTCTTTCCCTGGTTTGGTATTAGTGTTATGCTCGCTTCATAAAATGAATTTGGAAGCACTCCATCTTTTTCTATATTCTGGAATAGCTTGAGTAGCATAGGTGTCAACTCTTCTCTGAATATTTGATAGAATTCTCCAGTGAAGGCATCAGGGCCAGGGCTTTTCTTTGTGGAAAGTTTTTTTTTTATGGCCTGTTCAATTTCTTCCCTTGTTATGGGTCTGTTCAAGTTTTCTATTTCTGAGTGGGATAATTTAGGTAGATCTTGTGATTCTAGAAACTTGTCCATCTCTTCTAGATTCTCATATCTATTGGTGTACAGTTTTTCATAATATTCTGTCAGTATCTTTTTTATTTGTTGGTTCCGTTGTGATGACACCGTTTTCATTTACAATTCTTGTGATTTGGGTCTTCTCCTTCTTTTCTTTTGTTAGGTCACCTTGCTGGTTTATTGATTTTATTAATCTTTTCAAAGAACCAGTTCTTTGTTTTTTTAATTTTCTCTACGGTTTTTGTTTGTTTGTTTTCTGTTTCATTTATTTCTGCTCTGATCTTCATTATTTCCTTGCTTCTAGATTCTGTAGGACTCTTTTGTTTTTCTATTTCTAGTTGTTGTAGTTGATAAGTTAGAGTGTTGATTTTGTTTCTTTCCTTTTTTTTTTGATGTATGCATTTATTGCTATAAACTGTCCTTGAGTACTGCTTTTGCTGTGTCCCATAGGTTTTGGTAGGATGCATCTTCATTCTCATTAGTTTCTAGGAATTCTTTTATTTCCATTTTTATCTGTTCTGTAACCTAACAGTTTTTAAGCAGAGAGTTGTTCAGCTTCCATATGTTTGATGCTTTTTCCTTGCTCTTCCTATTATTAATTTCTAGTTTTATAGCATTGTGGTCAGAGAAGACGCTTTGCAGTATTTCAGTGCTTTTGAATTTATTGAGGCTTGTTTTATGTCCTAGCATATGGTCTGTTCTGGAGAAGGATTCATGTGCACTGGAAAATAATGTGAATTGTGTTTTTGTTGGGTGAAGTACTATGTATATGTCTTTGAGTTCCAGTTGGTTGATTGTGTTGTTAAGTTCTTCTGTACCTTTGCTGAACTTCTTTCCCATTGACCTGTCTTTCCTTGAAAGTGGTGTGTTAAGGTCCCCCACCACTAATGTAGAGTTGTCTGTCATTCCTTTTAATTCAGTTAATATTTGCTTCACATATTTTGGAGCATTTTCATTGGATGCATAAATACTTATTATTGTAACCTCTTCTTTGTCGATTGACCCTTTTCAGCATTATATAATGCCCATCTTTGTCTCTTAAGATGTCTTTCACCTTAATGTGTTTTTTATCAGAAATCATAATTGCTACCCCTGCCCTTTTTTAGTTTCCATTGGCTTGGTATATTCTTTTCCATCCTTTAACTCTTAATTTGCTTTTATCTTTGTGTCTAAGGTGTGTCTCTTGTAGGCAGCGTATCGATGGGTCTTCTTTTCTTATCCAGTCTGCCACTCTCTTTCTCTTGATGGGTGCATTTAGTCCATTCACATTGAGTGTAATTAGTGGTAGGTATGAGTTGATTGGTGTCATTCTATTGTGTTTTTTTTTTTGTCGTGTTGTTGGTGATTCCTTGGTCCGTGTATATTTCTGTGCTGAGTTCAGTTTGTTGGCTAATGCTTTCTCCCTTTTCTTCTTTATAGTTGGTTTTGTGTTTATTAAGCCCACATGTTTTCCTTCCTTCTGGATTTGCTTTGAAGAATTATTTCTCTTCTCTGTGGTTACCTTGGATTATATTCTTGTCTCTACATTTTTAGAACAGTGCATGTTACAAAGACATTGTCGTGTTTTCCTCTCCATTTGAGGGTCTGTACCTAGGAGTATGATTCCCTCTGATAGTTTAGTTGCTGTTGTTGTGTGCTGCTTGAGTTCCTTGATTTTTAAGGTAAAATGTTTTATGATCTTATTATGAGTATCTATTTCTGACTTGGTTTTAGAGTTGATGTCACATATCCTGGTTTTGCTGTTCTCTGTTGTGCATTCTCTATTGGCAGGACTTCCTTAAGCATTTCTTGTAGGGTTGGTCTGGTTTTCACAAAGTCTCTTAATTTCTGCTTATCTGAGAATGCCTTGATTTTGTCCTCATATTTTATGGATAATTTGGCTGGATATTGGATTCTTGGTTGGAAGTTTTTTTCCTTCAGAGTTTTATATATGCCGTCCCATTGCCTTCTTTCCTGCATGGTTTCTGCTGAGTAATTGGAGCTCAGCCTTACTGTTTGATTATTATAAGTAATATTTATTTTTTCCCAGGCAGCTCTCAAAAGTTTTTCTTTGTCTTTGGTTTTGGAAAGTTTGATTATAATATGCCTCAATGTCTTTCTTTTGGGGTCTATCTTGTGTGGGGTTCTATGAGCTTCTTGGACAAATATCTTTTCTTCCTTCATGATATGGGGGGAAGTTTTCTGCTAGCAGGTCTTCTACAATTTTCTCGGTGGTCTTTTTCACCTCTTCTTGTTCTGGAATTCCAATGAGTCTTATATTGTTTCGTCTCATGTCATCACATATAATTCTTAAGCTCTCTTCATTTCTCTTAAATCTTTGTTCTAATTTTCCTTCATACAAGCTAGTGTCCAGGGATTTGTCTTCTGGTTGGGATATGCATTCTTCAGCCAGTTCTAATCTGCTCTTTTGAGCTTCTACTGTGTTGTGTAGTTCTGTCATTTTGGTGCTCATGCTTTGCATTTCAATAGACATTTTCTGCATTTCTAACTGCTGTTTTTGTATGAGTTCTGATTGTGTATTAATCTTAATATTCTATTCTTCAATGATTTTCCTGAGTTCCTCCAGGGAACTGTCTGTGTTCTCGTTGTTTCTGTTTGGGGTTTCCTTAGGCTTTTGTATAGCTCTATAAACACATCTTCTAAATTCCTTCTCAGATAATTCTATTGCCTCCTCTTCCTCCATGTATAATGAGACCTTTGTTTTTGGCTTTGCTTCTAATGCCTTGTCCTGTTTTTTTGTTTGATTTGAGGTTGCCTGTTGTTGCCTAGACATTTCGAAGTTGTCTTTAGCTGCTGGTTACGTGTTGTTTTGTCTTTGTTTTATGGTTTAATATTTTGAAAAGGTGAAGCTGGTGTATTTTATTTTATTATTGATTAAGGTATGTTGGGTTGCTCTGCTGTTTTCTTTGTAATGTTGGAATCACTATGTGGAATGTGGATATGTGTTTCTGTTTGTCATAAAGAGGGTTTAGAGTTTAAGGCAGGAGGTTTTATGGTAATTGGCTGAATATGGTTTCTTCTATTGAATAAGTGAAGTTATTGGCAGAGAAGGTGGGAGCAGAAGAAGGAAAGCTTGGTGTTGCTAGGGTTGGTTTCTAGGGCTTTGCGCGGGCTGTTATTGATGACGTAGCTATTTACAAGTCCTTGGCTCAATTTCAGGAAAGATTCCTGTTGTTAGGAAGTTGCCACTTTCTGCCAGGCTCAGGCACACTCAAAGACCCTGCCTCTGAGGCCCCTTGGTGCCAAAAGCCAATCCAAGGCAAATTCCCAGGACTACACTCAGCCGCGGATTCCTCTGTCTCCACCCTGTCTGCCCGCTGGCCTGGTGCAATCCGTTCAAACCATGAATGGCTCGGGAGTTTGTCTGTGATACTGCCCACCTGCGGCGCCAAAGATGTCTGTGATTTCAGCTGTGCTGGAGTCAGGAAAGTGCCTGCTAGTAATCTGTGGTCCCGACATCAGTGACAAAGACAAGCACAGACCTCTCAATGTCTCCCAAGGTGACCCAAGTCCACTCAGTGACCCGCTGAGGGGGGAGCAAGCTCACCCTCCTGGAGCACCAGTGAGCTCTCTGCTTGGGATTCTGTGGTGCTGCATGTGCCCATTTGGATCCAGCTGACCCAAGTTACCGATAAAATCAGGCACTGAAGGTAGATCCTTGGGGTGATTGCTGGGATGTTGGTGTGGTCACTGGTATGCTGATATAGAGTGTCTTTTTTCTTGGCTCACAGAGATCTCAGGTGGCTGCCCTCACCCACCAGTCAGTGACTGCCCCAGGGAAGTTTCCAATGGCCTCTCTCTGCTGCCCATTCATCCTCTGCCAGATAGATTTTTCTTAAATGATCTCCTTGTGCCTTTTCTCTAATTCTGCTCTTCTGTGTTTGGTGCACTCTGATTCAGTGAGCTGTTCAGAGCACCAAAATCCCTGATTCAAACTGCTATACCTAGTTTTTCAAGCACTAAGATGCTAGAGGGAAATAGTAAGGTGATTACTGATGAGACTCCACTTTTTTCCCACTTTTGTTTGTTTTTTTTTCTTCAAAAGTGCTTTGCTTATCCAAGATCTCTTTCCTTTCCATATGAAATTAATAATTTTTTTCCATGTCCTTAAAAAATGTTGCTGGTATCTGGTTTGGGATTGCACTGAATGTGTAGATTGCTTTAGGTAATAATGACATTTTCACAATATTCAGTCTTCCTATCCAGGAAGTGAGCCAGCATGGTTTGGAAGAGCTAAGGGAGACCAGGAAGTGAGACCATGATTAGAGTAGTGTCATTTGGAACAGCTAAGAGAGATGGACTTGTCTGCCAGTTTGTCATACTGTGGTGGCTTGCATGTTGCTATGAGACTGAAGGCTATGCCACCAGTGTTTCAAATGCCAGCAAGGTTACCCATGGTGGACAGGTTTCAGAGGAGCTTCCAGAATAAGCAAGACTTGGAAAAAGGAAGAGGCCACCCACTTCTCAAAGGATTGACCAGTGAAAACCTTATGAATAGCAATGAAAGAATGTCTGCTATATTGCTGGAAAACTTGATGTATTGCCCTAAAACATTGTGTGTTATAGTAGCAGAAATTGAGCCCCTCAGGTCAGAGGGCACTCAAAATAAGACTGGGGAAGAGCTGCCTCCTCAGAGTAGAGCCAACTTTCATGATGTGGATAGAGTAAAGCTTTCAGGACCTCCATTTTATGATGTGGCATGACACAAAATGAGAAGAAACAGCTACAGACATAAACTAATATTTGGAACATGGAATGTATGAAGTATGAATCTAGGAAAATTGGAAGTTGTCAAAAATGAAATGGAACGCATAAAGATTGGTATCCTAGGCATTAGTGAGCTGAAATGGACTAGTTTTGGCCATTTTGAATCAGACAACCATATGATCTACTATGCTAGGTGTTCTGGTTACCTAGTGCCACTCTGATAAGAATATACCACAAATGGGATGGTCTTAACAAACAGGAGTTTATCCTCTTACAGTTTGGAGCTGATTGTGGAACAGACCATCCACAGCTAATATACAAGTTCAACTTGAAGGTGAAGACAATTAAAACAAGTCCACGAGAGACAAAATATGACCTTGATTACATCCCTCCTGAATTTAGAGACCATCTAAAGAATAGATGTGATGCACTGAACACCAATGACCAAAACCAGAGGAATTTTGGGATGATATCAAGAACATCATTCATGAAGAAAGCAAAAGGTCATTAAAAAGACAGGAAAGGAAGAAAAGACCAAAATGGTTGTCAGAAGAGACTCTGAAACTTGCCCTTGAGGGGTGAGTAGCTAAAGCAAATGGAAGAAATGACAAGATAAAAGAGCTGAACAGAAGATTTCAAAAAGCAGCTTGAGAAGGCAAAGTCAATTATAATGAATGTTCAAAGACCTGAAGTTAGAAAACCAAAATGGAAGAACACACTTGCCATTTCCCAAGCTGAAAGAACTGAAGAAAAAATTTAAGCCTCGAGTTGCAATATTGAAAGGTTCTATGGACAATATATTGAATGATGCAGGGAACATCAAAACAAGATGGAAGGAATACACAAAGTCACTATACCAAAAAGAATTGGTCGATGTCATCCATTTCAGGGGATGACATATGATAAAGAACCAATGGTATTGAAGGAGGAAGTCAAAGCTGCACTAAAGGAATTGGTGAAAAACAAGGCTCTAGGAATTGAAGAAATACCCATTGAGATGTTTCAATCAACGGATGTTACACTGGAGGCACTCACTTGGTTATGTCAAGAGATTTGGAAGAAAGCTACCAGGCCAACTGACTGGAAGAGATGCATATTTGTACCCATTCTAAAGAAAGGTGATCCCAAAGAATGCAGTAATTATTGAATAATATCATTAATATCACACACAAGTAAAATCTTCCCAAAGATAATTCAAAAAATGGTTGCAGCATATATTGTATATGACAGAGAACTTCTAAAAAATGCAAGCTGGATTCAGAAGAGGATGTGGAATGAGGGATATCTTTGCTGATGTCAGATGGGTCTTGGCTCAAAGCAAACAAGACCAGAAAGATGTTTACTTGTGTTTTATTGACTGTGTAAAAGCATCCAGTTGTGTGGATCATAACAAATTATGGATATCATTGAGAAGAATAGGAATTCCAGAACACATAATTGTACACATAAGGAACCTGTACATAGACCAGGAGGCTGTCATCCGAACAGAACAAGGAGATACTGCATGGTTTAAAATCAGGAAGGAAGTGTGCCAGGGTTGTATCCTTTCACCATTCTTATTCAATCTGTATCATGAGCAAATAATCTGAGAAACTGGACTAAATGAAGAGGAACATGGCATCAGTATTGGAGGAAGAGTCATTAACAACCTGAGATATGCAGATGACACAACTTTGCTTCCAGAAAGTGAGGATGACTTGAAGCACTTCTTGATGAAGATTGAAGACTACAATCTGCAGTATGGATTACTCTTCAATATAAAGAAAGCAAAAATCCTCATAACTGTACCAATAAGCAGCATCACAATAAATGGAGAGAAGATTGGTTGTCAAAGACTTAATATTACTTGGTTCTATGATCAACACCAGTGGAATCAGCAGTCAAGACATCAGATGACATATTGCATTGGGCAAATCTGCTGTAAAAGACCTCTTTCAAGTGCTGAAGAGCAAAGATGTCTCCCTCGAGACTAAGGTGTGGCTAACCCAAACCATGGTATTTTCAGTCAATTCATATGCATGTGAGAGCTGGACAATGAATAAGGAAGACTGAAGAAGAGTTGATACTTTTGAGTTGTGGGTTGCCAAAGAATACTGAAAGTACCACAGACTGCTTAAAGAATTTAAAAAATTGTCTTGGAGGAAATGCAGCTGGAATTCTCCTTGGAAGCAAGAATGGCCAGACTTCGTCTCAACTATTTTGGTCAGGTTGTCAGAAGGAACCATTCCCTGGAGAAGGATATCATGCTTGGTAAAGTGAAGGATCAATGAAAAAGGGGAAAGCCCTCAATAGGGTGGATTGACACACGGGCTGCAATGATGGGCTCAGGTGTAGCAAGGATCGTGAGGCTGGCACAGGACTGAGCAGTGTTTTGTTTTGTTGTACGTAGGCTTACTATGAGTTGGAGATGACTTGACAGTACCTAACAACAACAACAACATCCATGAAGAAGGCAAATTCTTCCATTTATGTAGATCCCCTGTGGTTTCTTGTAGTAGTGTTTTGTAGTTTTCTTCATATAGGTCTTTTGCATCTCTGGTTAGATTTATTCCTAACTATTTTATCTTTTTGGTAGCTATTTTAAATAGTATTGTTTTCCTTATTTCCTTTTCAGAGTTCTCTTTGTTGATGTAGAGGAATCCAACTGATTTTTGTATGTTGACCTTGTATACTTCACTTTGCTGAAACTTTCTATTAGTTACAGTAATTATTTTGCTGAGTCCTTTTGTTTTTCTACATATAGGATAGGAACTCTGGTGGTGTAGTACCTAAGGCATTTGATGGCTAACCAGAAGGCTGGCAGTTCAAACCCACCAGCCATTCCTCAGAAGGAAGATTGGGCAATCTACTTCTGTAGAGATACTCCCTCAGAAACCTAAGGAGTGGTCGCTATGAATTGGAAATGACTCAGCAGCAGAGAGATGTATAGGAACTTGTCATCTGCAAATAGAGATAGCTTTACTTCCTCTTTGCCAGTTTGGGTGCCTTTTATTTCTCTTTCTTGCCTTATTGCCCTGGCTAGGACTTCCAATACAATGTTAAATAAAAGCGGTGATAGAGGGAATCCTTGTCTGGTTCCTGTTCAGAAGGGGTATATTTTGAGTCTTTCTCCATTAACCATAATGTTGGCTGTTGGCTTTGCATATATGCCCTTTATATTGAGGATTTTGCCTTCTATTCCTATTTTGCTGAGAATTCTGAACAGGAATGGATTTTATCGAATGCCTTTTCTGCATTGATTGATATGATCATATGGTTCTTTTGTTTTGTTTTGTTTATGAGGTGGATTACATTTATTGTTTCTCTGATGTTGAACTATCCTTGCATACCTGTTATGAATCTCAGTAGGTCATGATGTATTATTTTTTTGATATGTTGTTGGATTCTGTTGACCAGGATTTTGTTGAAGATTTTTGCATCTATATTCATGAGGGATATGGGTCTGTTTTACCCACTACCATTGAGTTGTTTCCAACTCATAGTGATCCCCACTGGGCTTCCAAGGCAGTAAATCTTTACAGAAGTAGATTGCCCCATCTTTGTTCCATGGGGTACCTGGTGGGTTTGAACTGCCAACCTTCTGGTGAGCAGTCAAACGCCTTAGGCACTGCATCACCAAGATTTAATGCTTTTGACTTCTGGTGTTGGCAAAGAATACTGAAAGTACCATGGACTGCCAAAAGAACTAACAAATCTGCCCTGGAAGAAGTACAGCCAGAATGCTCCTTGGAAGTAAGAATGGCAGACTTCATTTGATCTACTTTGGTCATTTTGTTGGAAAGGACCATTTCCTGGAGAAGAAGATCATGCTTGGTAAAGTGGAGGGTCAATGAAAAAGGGGAAGGCCCTCAATGAGATGGATTGACACAGTGGCTGCAACAATGGTCTCAGGTATTGCAAGTATTGTGAGGCTGGCACAATACTAGGCAGTGTTTTGTTCTGTTGTACACAGGGTCGCTATGAGTCCATGCCAACTTGACAGTACCTAATAACAACAACATTAGTCTGTACTTTTCTTTTTTAGAGGTATCTTTCTCTGGTTTTGGTATTAGTGTTATGCTTGCTTCATGGAGTGAATTTGGCAGTATTCTATCTTTTCTATGATCTGGAATGGTTTGAGTAGTATAGGTATCAATTCTTCCCTGAATGTTGTAAATGTAAAATTCTCCAGTGAAGCCATCTGGGCCAGGACTTTTTTTGTGTGTGGGGAGTTTCTTTATGCCCTGCTCAATTTCTTCTTTTGTTATGGGTCTGTTTAAGTATTCTTTCTCTGACTGGGATAGTTTAGGTAGGTCTTGTGTTTCTAGAAACTTGTCCATCTCTTTTAGGTTCTCGAATCTGTTAGAGTTCAGTTCTTCATAATATTCCGTTATTACCTTTTTTTATTTCAATTGATTCTGTTGTGATGTCATCCTTTTCATTTATTATTCATGTTATTTGCATCTTCTCTTTCTTAGATTTGCCAGTGATATGTCAATTTTGTTAATCTTTTTGAAGAACCACCTTCTCGTTGTGTTGATTTTCTCTATTGTTTTTTGTTTTGTTTCGTTTATTTCTGCTCTTATCTTTATTATTTCCTTACTTCTGGGTACCATAGTTTTCTTTTGTTGCTCTTTTCTAATTGTTGGAGTTGTTGAGTCAGAGTGATGATTTTGTTTCTTTCCTCTTTTTTGATGTGTGTATTTATTGCTATAAATTGACCTCTGAGTACTGCTTTCACTGTGTGCCAAAGGTCAGTTGTATCTTTATTCTCCTTTGTTTCTAGGAATTTTGTTTAATTTCACACTTTATTTCTTCTGTTACCTAGTAGTTTTTGAGCAATGTATTATTCATTTTCCACATATTTGATATTTTTTCTTTGATCTTCCTATTATTTATTTCTAATTTCATAGCATTGTGGTCCAAGAAGATGCTTTGTAGTATTTTAATGTTTTTGAATTTATTGAGGCTTGTTTTATGTCCTAACATGGTCCATTCTGGAAATGATCCATGTGTACTGGAGAAGAGTTTGTATTGTGCTTTTGTTGGGTGGAGTGCTCTGTATATGCCTAGGAGGTTAAGTTGGTTGTTTGTGTTGTTTATTTCTTCTGCATCTATGTTGAGTTTTTTTTTTTTTCTAGTTGTTCTGTCCTTCTTTGAAAGTGGTGTGTTAAAGTATACTACTACTACTACTACTACTGTAGAGTTGTCTATTTTTCCTTTGAATTCAGTTAATATTTGCTTTATGTATTTTGGAACACTTTCATTGGGTGCATAGATATTAAGTATGGTAGTGTCTTCTTGGTCAATTTATACTTTTAGCATCATATAATATCCTTCTTTGTTCCTCATGTTGTTTTCCACCTTAAAGTCTATTTTATCAAAATTGATATTGCTACTTCTGCTCCTTTTTTTTTTTTTTTTTTGGTTGTCATTAGCTTGATATATTTTTTTCCACCCCTAAATTTTCAATTTGTTTTTATCTTTTTGTCTGAGGTGGGTCTCTTATAGGCGGCATAAACACATGTCTCCTTTTCTTATACAATTTGCTTTCTCTTGAGTGGTGCATTTAGTACATTCAAATTGAGTGTAATTAGTGATAGGTATGAATTTATTGCTGTCATTTATTGTGTTTTTTGTTGTGTTGTTGGTGATTTCCTTGTTCCAAATATTTTTCTGTTTTGAGCTCATTTTGTTATCAGGTGTTTCTTTTTTTTTTTTTTCCTTCATTATTGTTGATTTTGTGCTTACTAAGCCCATATATTTTTCTTCTTTCTGAGTTTGCTTAGAGAGATTATTAATTTTCTTTGTGGTTACCCTGAAGTAAATTCTTATCTCCTTAATTTTGGAACAGTCAGTTCTATAAAGACATTGTCCAGTCTTCCTCTCCATTTGGAAGTTTTGTAATTAAAACTTTTATTTCCTCTATAGGAGCTCTGGTGGCATAGTGCCCAAGGCACTTGACTGCTAACAAGAAGACTGGCAGTTCAAACCCAGCAGCCACTCCTTGGAAGGAAGGATGGGCAATCTACTTCTTTAGTGATATTGCCTTGGAAATCCAAGGAATGGTCGCTATGAGTCAGAGACGACTCGGAGGCACATAACAACAACAACAGCAACATTTCCTTTATTTGTTTTGTTGGTGGTGTCATCTGCAGATTGACTCCTCTATTTCTCTATGCACACTTTTTGTGAGTTTATTTTGAGAATCTTTTTCTGGTTTGGTTTCCAGGTGGTGATGTCTAGTATCTTGATTTTAATATGCTGTTCTTTGTTGTGGGTTCTCTAATGGAAGGACTCCCTTTAGGATTTCTTGTAGGGTTGGTCTGGTTTTTACAAATTTCCCTTAATTTCTGTTTGTCTGAGACTGTCTTGATTTCACCCTCATATTTGAGGAACAGTTTGGCTGGGTATATAATTCTTGGTTGGCAATTCTTCTCCTTCAACATTTTGTATATGCCATCTCATTGCCTTCGTGCCTTCATGGTTTCTGCTGAGAAATCAGAGTTCAGTCTTACTGGTTGTCTGTTGTAGGTGACACTTCATTTTTCCTGAGCTGCTCCCATGATTCTTTCTTTTTCTTTGGTTTTGGAAAGTTTGATGATTATATGTCTTGGTGACCTTCTCTTGGGATCTATCCTGTATGGGGTTCATTGGGCTTCGTGGATATCTTTTCTTCCATCATGATATAGGGGAAATTTTCTGTTAGCAATTCTTTGACATTTTTCTCAGGTTTCTTTTCTTTTTTTTTTTTCCTTTTCTTGTTCTGGTATTCCAATCAGGTGTATGTTGCTTCTTTTCATGTCACTCCATATAACTCTTAGGTTCTCTTCATTTCTCATAAATCTTTGTTCTGATATTTCTTCATACAGGCTGGCATGAAAGGATTTGTCTTCTAGCTAAGAAATTCATTTTTCAGCCAGTTCTAGTCTACTCTTTTGTCCTTCTACTGTGTTATCTATCTCCATAATTTTAGTGTTCATCTTCTGGATTTCTAATTGCTGTTTTTGTATGAGTTTTAAATGTGTATTTATCTTGCTATTTTGTTCTTGAATGGTTTTCCTGAATTCTTCCAGGGTACTGTCTGTCTTCTCATTGATTCTGTTTGTGGTTTCCTTGAGATCTTGTAGAGTCCTATATATAAATACCTCTGAATTCCTTCTCAGATAGTTCTATTGCTTGTTCTTCTTCCATCATAAGCAAATCTTTATCCTGAGCTTTTATTTCTCTTGTCTTATCCTGTTGTTTTTGTTTGTTTTCTTGATTTGAGGTTGTTTGTTCTTACCTAGGTATTTTGAAATTATATTTTGTTAGTTACGTATTGATTTGTTTCACTCTGATTTTATGTTTTATTATATCTGAAAGTGTTGAGTAGGTGTACTTTTTTTATTATTAACTTGGCTGTACTGGGTTGCTCTCCAGCTGTCTCTATGTTTGTGGAATCACTGATGGGGATGTGGGTGCAGGTCTCTGTTCATCATGAAGGGGACTTGGAGTTGGGATCAGTAGATGTTGTCCAAAGTCTGTTATTGTTTCTGTGGCACAGGAGTTATTGTTGTTACCTACTGGGTGAGATGTTCAGTATAATAAGTCTTGTTGCCTGGTGGCAGTTTAATATGTTCCTTCTATTGGATGAAGCAGGGGAGAAGAGGAAAAAAGAAAAAAAAAAAGAAGGCACCAGTAGTGAGTCCCCATTTTCTGCATTTGGGTGAGACAGTTCAGATAGTACTGTCAGCACAGGCAGTGTAGTTTGTGTCTTCCTGGGCCATGTACTAATGATGACGTCCTATTGTTAATTAAAGACCCATAGTTCAAAATCAAAAGACACCCCAGAGGGTACAGGGCCACTACTTTTCACATGGATTGACAAGCTGTGAAAACCCAGTACCCCAGTCCACTCTGTGCTAAAATAAGGGGTTGTGGAAGAATTGAAACCCAGCCCACTGCTGTGAACTTGCTCTGGGAATCCGCCTACTCAGAAGAGTTTCTCTCTTTCCCCCACTCCTTTCCAGATTCCACAGCAGCACAAGCCAAGGGGGTCTTGATCTGTTTCTCAGTAAGGTTATCTTACTCACTCAGCTCTCAAGGTTGCTGCTAAAAACTCCCTATGTGGGTATTCCGAGTCCCTGATGCCTCTGTGGGTTCCATGATATTTTTTTTCCCCCTTCTTCCTCCACCAACCTCTTTTGTATTTCTAATGGGTCCTCTCCTTCTCCATCTCTCTGTCTATACTGGCTAGGTGGGTTTGTTTATTTTCCAGTTGTTTAATATGCTCTTTTTCTCTCCCTTCACTAAATCTGATACTTTATCTTCTTAATTGCTCATAACTCCAGTATCATTATTTCTATCTGCTTTACCTAGTTATTCAGGGATTATGTTGGTAGAGGGAATAAATGTGTGGGTTATAGGTACAACACCATCTTCCCATCTCCCTCTTATTCATTTTTCAGGACCAGATAAAGTCAGCTCTTTCCTGGGAGGCCTTCTCATACTGCTCTGTTTTTTATTTGTTTGTTTTGTTCTGCAGTAGAACATTTATTTTTGAGTGGAATCCATTTTTTCCAACTATAAATCCATTTAATTTTATTATTATTATTATTAGCAATTTTGTTTTCCATTCAATAATATATACACATTTGTTTTGTGACATTAGTTGCAATCTCCTCAATGTAATAGCACTCTTCCCACTTCCTTCATAGGTTCCCCATTTCCTTTCGCTCATCTCTCCTGCCCCTTCATGCCTTCTGAACTTTGTTTTTGGGTAAATGCTGCCCTTTTGGTCTTGTATAGTTGATTGTTCTGAGAAGCACATTCCTCGGGAATGTTATTGTTCACTTTATAGATCTTTCTATTATTTGGCTGAGAGATGATCCCTGAAAATGGGTTCATTTCCACATTTAAAAATGTCTAAGGCCCATAGTCTAGGGGTGTTCCAGTTACCTAGTGCTGCTCTGACAGGAATATATACAACAAATGGGATAGCTGTAACAAACAGGAGCTTATTCTTACAATTTTGGGAGGCTAGAAGTCCAAGTTCCAAGTGCCAGGCTCTAGGGGCTGGGTTAAACCCCTCAACTTTGGGTTTCAGCTCTGCCTCTTGCTCCTGGCCCACTGAAGCTAGCTTTTCTTTCCTCAGACAGCTACTGGCTGCTGAGACTGACAAGCCCAAGCCTGACAAGTAAAAAGGCACAGTCCTGATGCTACCAAACCACATGGCAGGCCACTAATTTAAGTCCACTGAAAGTCCCAAAGTCAGCAGAGCATGGCAGGCTGTCGAACAACAACATGGCTACATGCAGAGTTCAAGTGTGCCATAAGCTAGAGACCATTCTCCAAGCTTTCTCCTTATATATAGGAAGCAGACCACAGCCCTAAGGCAGCTACTCAGCTGCTCACAGTAGATTGCACCGTGGAGTTGATTACCAGTCTCATCATGGGGAATACTACATCCAGCTGCCCAGCCACTCAACCAGGCCCAGGCAAGTTGACACACAAACTTAACTATCACAACGGGATTCTACCAGTCTCTATCAGATTAGTAAGTCTGGTCTTCTGCTTGATTTTGAATTTTCTACATTTTTCTCCTACTCTGTCCTGGACCTTCTATCGTGATCTCAAACAGAGTGGGTGCTAGTGGTAGTTGGGCACCATCTAATTCTTCTGGTCATCTCAGAGTAGTGGAAGCTGTGGTTTTCATGGTCCATTAGTCCTTTCGACTGATTGTTTCTTTGAGTCTTTGAGTTTCTTCACTCTTCTTTACTCTGGATAGGAAGAAACAAATAGTTGTATTTTAGATGGCTGCTCACAAGCTTTTCAGACCCTAGTCACTACTCACCAAAGTCCTATATCCTATGATGTAGAACATTGTCTTTATGGACTATGTTATGCCAATTGACCTAGATGTCTCCTAAGGCTATGATCCTAAGCCCCCAAGCCCAGTGACTTAGTCTGTCAAGGTGTTTGGTTAAGGCTAAGAAGTTTGCATAACTTTGCGCCCTATGTACTTTACTATATACCTGGATATATTTGCAGCACATACATATAAGTATGTAGAAATATTCTCTGCCAAATCTATATATGCTTATAGGCACTCTGTTTTATTATCTTATAAAAGCCTAGCTGTGCTAAGTGCTTTATAAATTTTAACTCATTTAATCCTTAAAATTGCTTTAGGAGGTAAGTATTAGTATTACTGTCAAAGGAAGACTCAGAGATGGGAGCATTTAGAAAAGGAAAGAAAAATTCATTTGCAGAGAGTGCAGGAGAGTCAGGTCTGACTCACCAAATATAAACACAAGCATTTAAAGAGATGTTGTTGTGTGCTGTTGAGTTGATTCCAACTTACAACAACTCTAGGTTACAGAAATGAACTACCCCATAGGGTTTTCAAAACTGTAGTAATCTTCACAGAAACTGCAACATTGCAGTGTAGTAATGTACTTGGTATGGCTTTTCTAGCCATAAGTCTCTGTAAACTCCATGGTGGAATTTGGTGTGAGCAACTGAGGAGTTTCTGATTGTAAAAGTTATCCACCTGGGGTATATTTCTGTTGGGCGTGGCACAAAGCAATGTTCTGGGAAGTTCACTCTCTCAGGTGCTTAGAATTCTGATGCTATGATTGGTTAGTTTAGCCACTCTTCCAGGCTCAAAAGGAGGCCTCCTAGAGGCAGAATTCTCTCTGACTGCTGGCTGAGAAGAATGTGCTGCTGAATGCTGTTGAGAGAAACATGCTTCTGAGAGAAATGTGTTCCTGAGAGACATGTGCTCCTGAAAGATGTACACTGCTGGGAAAGAGATGCAAGAGACACGCATTGCTGAGAGAAACACCGAGGGACACGCACTGCTGGGAGAGAGACTTGAGAGACTGTTGGCTGAGAGACAGCAGGCTGAGAGATACTGAGCATTTTTTCCGAACTTGAATTGTAGCCTAGTGCTTCCCTAAAAAAACCCATAATCTGTGAGTTCTGTGTGGCCCCTGCAGTGAATTATTGAACCCAGCAGAAAGGTGGTGAGTTCTGCGGGACGAACAGTTGGTGTCAGGGCTGGTGGAAGGGCTGGAGGGAGGCAGCATATCTGGCCTTGCAGCAATAGGCCTGGGGCTACTGATGGTGATTCTGTCTTCCTCTTGTGTGGTTAGAGGAGGTCAGAAGATGTGGCTTCTTTGCCCTTTTTGCAAACATCTTTCTCCCACAGAGTAGCTGGTGGGTTCAAACTGCTGGCCTTCTGCTTAGCAGCCAAGCACTAAACCACTGTACCACCAGTGCTCTTTTTCTCCTTTTAAAATTATTGTTGCTGTTGTTAGGTGCCATTGATTTGGCTCCAAATCATAGTGATCATATATACTACAAAACGAAACACTGCCTAGTCCTGTGCCAGCCTAATGATCCTTGCTATACCTGAGCCCATTGTTGCAGCCTCTGTGTCAATCCATGTTGCTGAAGGCTTCCTCTTTTTCGTTTACCCTCCACTTTACCAAGCATGATATCCTTCTCCAGGGAATGGTCTCATCTGACAACATGACCAAAGTAAGTGAGATGAAGTCTGGCCATTCTCACTCCCGAGGAGCATTCCAGCTGCAGTTCTTCCAGGAGAGATTTGTTAGTTCTCCTGGACATGGTACTTTCAGTATAAAATGATTCAGGTCATGAAGTTTACATGTCTGTTTATGGTGGAAAAACAACAGCTTTCTCATGTAATTGTCATATTTACAAAGGTCTTTACATATCTCCAGACATCAACCTAGCCAAACTAAGAGATTGTTATTATTAAGTTATTTAAGGAAGTTCATGGGACATGGAGTTCCTGGGTATTACAAACATTTAACATGTTCCACTACTAATGAAAGGCTGGTGGTTTGAGACCACCCAAAGGCACTGCAGAAGAAAGGCCTGGAAATCTACATCTGGAAATATCAGCTATTGTAAACCCTATGGAGCACAATTCTGCTCTGACATACATTTTGTCACCGTGGATCAGAGTCAACCTGACAACAATTTCTTTTTTTAATGGGAAATTTCAAGATTTTATTATTTTGGGGACAAAAATTAGTTAGTGACTGTTATTTTTGGTTTAGCTCAGGTTCAAAGTGTTGTTTATCTCTTTTTCTCCTGGCAAAACAAAACATTGTCTTAGAGTCAGTTCTTTCTCATAGGACAGATTAGAACTGTGTGATATGGTTTCTGGTAGCATAGTCCCTAAGGCACTTGACTGCTAACCAGAAGGCTGGCAGTTCAAACCCACCAGCCACTCCTCAGAAGGACGGTTGGGAGATCTATTTCGGTAATGATACCGCCTTAGAAACCCAAGGAGGGGTCGCTACGAGTCAGGTCCAACTCGACGGCAGTGAGTTTGGGTTTTGGTTGGATATGGTTTCCATGGTTGAAGATGGGGCAATCTACTTCTGCACTGATACTGCCTCGGAAACCCAAGGAGGCGTCACTATGAGTCGGGTGTGACTGGACTGTACATAACAACAACAATCTTTACAGAGTAGACTGCTTCATCTTTCTCCCGTAGAGTGGCTGATGGATTCAAACTGCTGACCTGTCAGTTAGCAACTGAGTGCTTAACCACTGCACCACCAGGGCTCCTTTTCCCCCTACTGACTATGGAACTTAAATTACTTAATCATATTGGAAGCAAGGCAAAGAGTCAGTTTTTGCTCTACATAATCTCCTCTACCCATACTTCAGCTCCTTATAAGGAAACTGAAGCCCAGTGAAATAAAGTAACTTGTTTCTGGTCATAGGACTGGTAAGTGCCAGGATTTGAATGCAGGCAATCAGGCTCCACTGCAAAATGGTGGTCTCTCTTTCTGTAGTAATACATTCCTTCTCAGAACTTTAGTAGCTGCTTAATGCCTGCCGTATTCCTTTATTATTTAATGATGTATGACTCTATACTATTATCTCATTTTGCTCATGTGATTATTTTACTGCGCCACTGAACTGTAGGCTTCTTAAAAGCTGAGATTTTATTATGCTAGCATCTAGTACAGCACTAAATGATTAGTGTATAAATATTCATGGAATGGATGAATGACCATCAGGTCCATTTCTGCCTTCACAGATTGGTGGTGGGCTGCTTGTTTATTCATCAAGCCTCACTCGTACTTGTGGGGAGTGGAAATATCTGCAGCATTTCCTGAACAAAAGGGAAGTGTTGAAAACTGAAACTGAGATTTCTATGAGAATCCAGAAATACCTGCTATAGGCTTAAGAATGCCAAAGCCAAGATTGTTTTTCTTCCATTTTACCTTTACAATTCCTAGGCCTCCAGAGGTGTATTGAAGGTCAAAATTTGGGGTGACAGGAAAGGGCTACTTCCATCCAAGGACATAATTCCTAGCCTGTCCCCACAGCAGTGACCAAGGAAAAAGTGGCTTAATTCTCCAAGGTTTTCCTTTCCTATAAAACAAGATTAAGAATCCATCAATATAATTATCTTCCCAAAGAGTTGATGTGACAAGTGTCAGAAACAAGTTTTTCAGGTGGAAGAGATTCACAATAATAAAATTTTGCTGAAAAGCCATCAATATACTTAGTAAGCTAGAAAAAGAGATACTTTTTCTTTGCTAGTGAAAAATAACATGTTCTTAGCATTATCTAGACCCAATTGCTGGTCAGGTGTTTGTTATTAGTAGGATATTTTATGACTACATTTTAAACTTTTGCAATAAATGGTTCCTATCACAAAGCTCTGGTAGCATAGTGCCTAAGGCACTTGACTGCTAACCAGGAGGCTGGCGGTTCAAACCCACCAGCCACTCCTCGGAAGGAAGGTTGGGCAATCTACTTCCGTAGTGATAACTGCCTCGGAAACCCAAGGAGGGGTCGCTAGGAGTCGGAGCCGACTCTATGGCAAATAACAACAAATAACAACAACAACATCACAAAGCCTGGCATGTCATCATACCATTGAGATATATCTGCCAGTATTACCTTCATCTCTGTAGCTTAGAAACATAACAATCTAGCTTTCACTAAGTATTTACATAGTGAGTAATTTTCTTTCCTTTGAAAAACATTGGTTTCAAAATGCATACTTTGAATGTCATTCTTTTGAGGTGGAGAATTTTTTCATGCTATATTAACATACCAGAATATTGTACTCCTTTCCCAGTTGGATCATTTATTTCTCCAATCAATAAAAATCCCTTTTTATGAGAGGTAAAGAAAACCACACAGATTGTTCCATTTCTCTCTGAATAAAGTAGTTCCCAACTTATGACATTGTCTAGTTAGGACAAAACACACTTGCCACTGCCCCTTTTTTCTTTTTGTACCTCTTATTGTCAGTTAGGGAGCTCTGGTGGCATAGTGCCTAAGGCATTTGACTGCTAACCAGAAGGGTGGAGGTTCAAACCCACCAGTCACTCCTTGTAAGGAAGTTTGGGTGATCTACCGCCTTGGACACCCAAAGAGGGATCATTATGAGTCGGATTTGACTCCATGGCTGTGAGTTTGTTTTTTTTTTTTGGTTATTGTCAGTTAAGGAGCTTTGATAGTGTGGTTGTTAAAGTATTAGACTGCTAACCCAAAGTTTGGAGCTTTGAACCCAGCAACCGCTTGGTGGGAGAAAGATGAGGCAGTCAGTTTCTGTAAATATTTACAGCATTGGAAACTCTGTGGGGCAGTTCTACTCTGTTCTAGATGACAGGTATAAGTTGGAAATGACTTGATGGCAGTAGGTTTGGTTTTTGGTTTTATTGTTAGTAATATGTACTACATACAATGTTATAGCACCTAATTTGAGATGTTATCATTCTCAGATGTTCAATGTTATGATTTACTGTTCAAAACATTGCTGTACAGCAGGGTATGACCTGATCTACAGTGAAGTTTGTGTCCCTGTCTGGAGTCCCAACGGTTAGGAAGTTGGGCAATGTTCAACTCTAATGACATACAGTTGAACTGTGCATGAACCCAACAGCTGTTACGACTCCAATTTCACTGTTAAGATGCTGAAGTGGACTTCATTGTACACTTAGGCCTATGGAGTGATCTTATTCAGTGTTTGTATCATCAGGAGCATCAGTTGTTAATTTGAAGCTGAGTTGTTCCAAACCTCAAAGACAAATAAAGATAAGATTTTTAAAGATACTACTAATAAAAGGCAATGATTTAAAAAAAAAAAAAAGGTTTTCAACATAGGTCAGAACAAGCTTACCCTGGAGTCATCAGAATGGTACCCGTTTTCAAGTTGGAGGCTACCTGTATATTATAGTAGCTACCACCTGAAATCTTTTTTGGAATAAGGCAAATATTAAATGAACACACAGACAAAGAAACAAACAAACTGATTATGGTACAAGGATGACTCCCCAAGGAAAGCACAGGAACAGCCCTTATCCTATTTTTGAGTAAATCAAGAATACAGTATTATAAGCCAATGGAAGATTTGATACTAGCCTTAGGCAGTTGTTGAAATTGTTATATGTTTTCCCACTTATTATTGATTTTTGGCTCTTATTTTTATTTTTATTTAGGGGGAAAGTGAGTAGTGTTGAGTGTAAAATGAAGTCAGAACAAAGGACTTAGGTGTCAGGAAAGCCTGTTGTTGTTGTTGTTGTTATGTGCCATCGAGTCAAACCCGACTCATAGCGACCCCTCCTTGGGTTTCTGAGGCAGTATCACTACGGAAGTAGGATTGCCCAACCTTCCTTCCAAGGAGTGGCTGGTGGGTTTGAACCGCCAGCTGTCTGGTTAGCAGGGAAGTGTCTTAGCCACTATGCTACCAGAGCTCCCCAGGAAAGCCTAGCATATGATTTTTTTTTTTTTTAACAGAGGTCTTGTCTTAGGTCTTTTTTGAGAAATAAGATATATATGTATATGTGTATGTGGCTATATATACGTACATGTGTGTGTGTGTGTATATATATAACACAAAAAATGCAACAACTGCTGTGGAGTCGGAACTGACTGTTATTATTAGTAGGATATTAGCAGCTCCTCCTTGGGTTTCTGAGGTGGTATCACTACAGAAATAGATTGCCCAACCTTTCTTCTGAGGAGTGGCTGGTGAGGCACTATGCCACCAGAGCTCCTGTGTATGTATGTATATATGTATGTATGTGTGTGTGTGTGTGTGTGTGTGTATATATACACATACACATTTTTTAAGCTGTGATTTGGGTGAAAGTTTACAGAACAAATTGGTTTTCCATTCAACAATTCATACACATTTTGTTTTCTGACATTCATTGCAGTCCCCACAATGTAACAACACTCTTCCTACTTTTTCCCTATGTTTAACATTCCCTTTGCCCTTCTTTCTGCCTTCTTAGCTTTATCCCTGGGCAAATGCCACCCTTTTGATCTTACATGTGGCTGTTATTTTTTTCTGGATCTTTCTTCTCTTCATGAACCATTTCATGTCCCTTTAACGTGATCAGAAATTCTCCCAAATGTTTTCAGAAATAGGATCTTTGGAGGTTGAATTTTTCAGCTGCCATTGGCCCCAGCTTGTTGAGTCTCTGTTTTGTGCTAAAGTTTATCACTGGCCATTTGAGTATGCACCCAATATTGGAGCATCTAAGTATATAAGGCAAACAGAGTAGCTGCTGAGGCTGCTTATATACAACTAAATCCTCATGGGATTTGGATCCTTTGTTCGGTGATATTGGTTACATTTTTACAATGTGTCATCATTCTCATTATTACCATTCTTCTTGTTCTATTTCTATTCATCTAGCTTCCATGCCCCCCTTACCTTCTCATCTTAGCTTTCAAGTAAATCTTGACCATTCGGTCTCATGTAGATGAATATTTAAAAGAGCACAGTACTCACAGGTGATATTATTTTATGAGCCACTTATTTCTCAGCCACTTATTTGGCTGAAAGGTGAACACTGGCAGTGGCTTCAGTTCCAAATTTAAAGGGCATCTCCAGGCAATTGTCTCAGGGGTTTCCAGTAAATCTTACTTTTTTCAGGAATTTGAATTTTGGTCTACATTTTCCTACCATTCTATCTGGGATCATCTGTTGTGTCCCTAGTCCATTACTGAACATTTTGATAAAAGATCCTATAGAAGAATCCTCATCAAAAGGAGGAAAATGCAGAATAAAATTTAAAATTGTCATGAATTCCAGGCTTTCTGGAGCCATGGAGGCTGGATAAATCCCTAAAACAATTGTCTTGGCATATTCTTTAGACTTTAAACTAAAAATACCCCCTTGAAGTCTTCTTAAAGCCAAACAATAATTTAGCTTAACTCGATCTTAACTAGATTAAAAAAAATGTTTTTCTTAAGCATTATACTGTTACAAGATCCATCTTTATAGTATCTGCAGTGCAGTGAATTACTTAACCTGGCCCTTCTAGCCATAATCTTTGTCATAGTGACCCTAAAAGACAAAATAGAACTGGCCCATAGGATTTCCAAGGCTGTAATCTCTAGGAAAGCAGATTGCCACATCTTCCGCCAATGGAGCGCCAGCCTCTTGGTTCTCAGCCAAGCACTTAACCACTGCACAATCTTGGCTCCTTCCTAAGTTTGAAGACACGCAAAATGCACAGTGGCTGCAAAAATAGACTTAAGTATTTCAGTGATCATGAGAATGGTGCAGGACCTGGCAACATTTTGTTGTGTTTTACACAGGGTTGCCATGAGTTAGAGTCAACTCAAAGGCAACTAGTAACAACACCACCAAATTGCCCATAATGATAAATGAGTGTAACTATTTCATTCCCATTCATTACTTTATTCTTCCTCTGACTGTTTGTCTGCCTCCTCTTTCCTTTTACTTCAGCTAAAAGAGTCGAGAGGGATTCAATTTGAGGGATTCTCAGTTGCCTCTCCTCTGTAAGCCAGAGCAAAATTTTTGTCAAGATAAGGAAAAACAGAATGCAATACAAATATTGTTCTTGAGAGAGGCCCTACCTGTGTGGTGGGTACATGACTCCTACAAGACAAGCCCCTGGCATGACAATAGCCAAGGTCTTAGCAGTTATTATCCCCTTACATTCCTCCCAGGAGAGATGAGCCACTAAAGAGGGCTGTAGCACTTTCTGGATGAGAATAATTTAGTTATTTGGTGAGATCCAGTCTTACTATCAATAGTTATCTGTTCTTCCAACTCTAACCAATCTGCCAGTTACCATCAGGTTGATTCCAATTCCTGGTGATCCCATGTGTGTCACAATAGAACTGTGCTCAATAGGGTTTTATTTATTTATTTATAGTTTTTTTTTTTTTTTT
>NW_006921626.1:9752427-9778555 GCF_000298275.1 Orycteropus afer afer | reverse complement strand
AGGGTGTTTTTTAGGTTAATTCTTAAGTCCTACCACCACAGGAATCTGCGAGAGCACTGTCTCTTTAAATATCCAAAATAGTCAAGCCACTTTTAAACCTACAAAATGGCGGCGTCCTCCGGACCAGCAAAAGTCCACAACTCAGCCCACCTTTCTCTTCACCTTCTCCGTTTGTTCCCCAACCACCATGCACAGTCTTTCGTGCAGTCCCTGGCTAGTAGAGTGATTTTTGGGTTAATTCTTAGGTCCTACCACCACTCGGGAATCTCCAAGCCATGTCATCTGTGCCATCAGGGTCGCTCAGTCCCCTGCCAGACCACAGCTCCGTGTGTCTCCTTTTTTGGTATTTTCACGCAAATTCTTCTGCTAGTTGGGGTTTAGTCCACTTTTGTATCCTTCCCTTCAAGGCTCAGGGGTCCAAGATTATCTTCTGTGTCTGTGTTAATTGGTTTCCCTTTTCTTTGTTGAAGAGCGTCTGTGCAGTCCTTGTTCCTAGTTCGCCATCTTGCCGGAACTCCGTGACCCAGTCTTTAATTACTAAGTTGAATGCCTTAGCCAATTGAATATAATTGGTGTTGATTTAGATAGCACAGGTAGAACTGGTAGCCCAGTGCTCAGCCTGTGGAAGGTGCTTGCAAATAAAAGTTACTCTGAGTATTAGCTATATGCTAGGCATCCTCCAAAGTCCCTAGGGGACACCAACTGTCCCTTATGTCCTTCTTATCTGTGCATTCTTGTCAGTCTAGCTTCCCCCTCTATGCAAATGCTGCCCTTCTGAACTCTCACAGTTGATTATTCTAAGGGATGAATCTCGCTCAGGTAGATGTTCTGCTTGTAGGTCTTTCTCCACAGGATTTTCAATAGTTGTTTTTTTTGGAAGTAGATTACTAAGCTTTTCTTCAAAGGTCCTTCTGGGTAGACTCAAACCTTCAACCTTCTAGTGAGTGGCCAAATGTGTTAACTGTTTGTACCACCCAGTAGCCCCGAACTCTACAACCTTTAAATTGTCAAGCAGTGTCTGTGTCGTTGCTAGCTCCAAATTTATTGATTCAGATACAATCCCAACTTCAACAACATTAATAATAATATCTACTTTATAGTTGTATGAGGAATAAATGTGTTAATATACATAAAGTACTTAGAACAGTGTCTGATGGATACAAAGAGTTATACGAAGTGGTTGCTATTATTATTTTCTTCCAATTTCTAATTTTTAATTAGTTGTACTGAGCACCTGGTACATCAGGTGAGTGTAGCAGGTATTGTTCCAAGAACCTTGTTTTCTTTCTATCTTCTGGCAATAGACTTATTGTTGTTATGTGCCATCGAATTGGTCCCAACTCATAGTGACCCCTCCTTGGGTTTCTGAGGCAGTATCACTATGGAATTAGATTGCCCAACCTTCCTTCCAAGGAGTGGCTAGTGGGTTTGAACCACCAGCCTTCTGGTTAGCAGTCAAGTGCCTTAGACACTATGCTACCAGAGCTCCTGGCAATAGAGTTAGGCTTGGTCATTCAGAATGTCCAATCCCTTCAGCCACAATAATGCAGGTCTGGCCAGAGTACCCTGTTCCTTTGTTCAGGAATTGGCATATTGCTCAAGCAAGGTGAAGGGTCTTTCCGAGGACTTTTTGGCTGGAACTAGTAGGGAAAACTGTTTTGTATTTTGAACACCAAGTTGGAAGGATGTGAAGTGGTAATCCCTCCCATGTGGAGAAAGTCTGTCTGTTAGAGTAATATTAACTCATAGATGAGAAGGGGGAGAGGGAGAGAGCTGAAGACTCGAGCTGTGGTATGATCGAGACTTACTCCACTCCTGGACAATATGAGCCAATAAGTTCCCATTTGTGTTTAAGCTGGTTTGAGAGCTATCATTTGTAACCAGATGAGTCATGACTAATAAGAGGATTAGGATAGGCATGGTCTCAGCTTTAACAGAGTTTGCAGGCTGAGTAGGAAAGTTCTAGCAACTTGAATAAAGTGTGCCGACTGCTGTGATAAGATGGTACAGTGTGCTATAGGAGCTCACAGCAGGGGGTATCAACCTAGTTTAGGAGGTTAGGGAATGTTTTGCAGTGCTACATCCTAAACAAGTTTAGGAATTAGGCAAAGGCCAGGAAATATGAAAGCTCAATGGAGAACAAGCATATAACCACCCACTGCCGTCAAGTTGGATTCGACTCATAGTGACCCCTTCTTGGGTTTCTGAGGTAGTATTACTATAGAAATAGATTGCTCAACTTTTCTTCCAAGAAGTGGCGGTGGGTTTGAACCATTAGCCTTCTGGTTAGCAGTCAAATGCCTTAGGCACTACGTTACCAGAGATCCCAAGCAGATAAAGTAGAGGGAAAAATACCAGTTTCAAATAGTTCAGAAGTAGGGAAAAACAAGGCTGGACAGGCCACCATTAAAAATATGTACATACATTTAACAGCAAACTCACTGTCATCAAGTCAATTCCAACTCATAGTGACCCCCTTTGGGTTTCCAAGGCTATAAATCTTTACGGAAGCAGACTGCCTCATCTTTCTTCTGCAGAATGGCTGGGGGGTTCAAACCACCAACCTTTTTTTTAGCAGCCAAATGCCTTAACCACAGCACCACCAGGGCTCCTCATACATGTATATGATGCATGCTAAAGTATGTGTCTTAGCTAAGGATGGGACTCTCTGGATGGTGCAAACAGTTAATGTACTTGGCTGCTGGCCAAAAGATTGGAGATTCAAATCCATTTGGAGATGCCTTGGAAGAAAGGTCTGGCAATCTACTTCCAGGAAAAAAAAAAAAATCAGCCATTGAAAACTCTATGGAGCCTAGTTCTACTCTGACTCAAATAGGATTGCCACAAGTTAGAGATGACTGGATGGCAACAGGTTGTTAAGTCAAGGGCAATGGAAAGCCATTAATGCATTTTATGGGAAAAGGGAGAGGTTGATCAGACTTCTATTTAATAAAAGGTCAATCTCATTTCTCTGTGGAGGGTGGATTAGAAGGGAGTAAAACTAGAGGAGGGAGGCTGTTGCAGCAGCCTGCGAGAGTGATGCTGCTTGCCTTAATTAAGGTAGCAGGAAAGGAGTTGGAGAACAGTGAATAAAATCAATTAACATCCTAAAGATGATATTGTCAGTCTTTGGTGATTGATTTATGTTCCTTCCAATCATATATTCAAGCAGTGGTCTTCATTTCTTTGCTTCATTTCTGGTCCCTTTCTCACTTGGGTTAATAGCTTTGAAGTTTTGTATGAATTCTGCTCCCTCTTCTTTTATCATCAAAGGATTTTCTTGGTGAGGATAGATGGCCTCCCTACTTCCTTATTCATTCATTTATTTATGTTTCATATTAATTTTTATTTTTATTACAATTATTGATGCACATAGTTTAAATAATCAAATAATTCTACAAAAAGCTTGTGTGATAGTTGGAGTTGTGTGTCAACTTGGTTGGACCACAATTCTGAGTGGTTTAAGCAGTTGTGCTGTGGGTTATTCCCATGATGAGATTGGATGTATATGTTTTGAGCAGCCAATCCATTGAAAGGAAGTTTCCCAAGGGGTGTGACCTGCTTCCAATATATTTATGGACATCCTGGGAAAATGAGACACTCTTAGGTGGATCTGGATCCTGTTGTGCTGCCTACAACTGTCCGTGAGCGAACAGTCCACCATTTGGCCTGATGATCTTGGATTCTTCATTCGTTGGAGTCAACAGCTGGTGTACTGCCTGCCAACTGTGTACTCGTCAGCTCCTGCAGCTGCGTGAGTTGGGAAAGCTGGCTTGACATTTGATCCAAGAACTTGGGACTTGCCAGCTCCTATAACTGTGTGTGAACCATTTTCCTAAGGTAAATTTATCTCTCTGTATATATATATATAAGCTTTTCTTCTCTAGAGAACCCAGCCTAACAAAGCTAGTTAAAAAAAAAAAAAAAAAATCAGTGACCTTACTTCTTATTTTCTTTCTTAAAGACAACTTTCAAATCCTTAAGATGCTTCTTATGATTTTTATCTTCCTATATCTAAATAAAGGATCCCTGGTGGCACAATGATTAAGTGATTATACTAACCTAGGTTGGCAGTTCAAACCCAACAGCTGCTCTATTGGACAAAAAAATGGGTGATCTGCTCTGGTAAAGATTACAGCCTAGGAACCCCAATAGGGCAGTTCTATTCTGCCAAATAAGGTTGCTATGAGTCAGAATCAACCTGACAGTGGACAACAACAGCATCTCTAAATAATATGCTTTATTGTTATTCTTGGTATTTCAGGTTTAGACATTATCTATTGACTTATCTTTCACCACTGCCCTCCATCACACCACTACCTATCACCACACCTTCCATCACCCCCTCCCATTCCAGTGAGATCAAGATGCCATGTTTTTGTTATTATGACTATATAAACACTATTCACAGATGAACCACACTGTATACTATGATTATTTACCCTTTTGTGTTCAACTTTTTATTTTCTGAAGTTAAAAATTATCTTATGGGTTTTCTTGTTGTTGCTTGGTTTTGTCTATACTTATAAATTAGTTCAACCTTGAACTCTTCACAATTGTCTAAATTGCATCTCAGCATTTTCAAATTCATGCCACAAACCAAAAAAAAAAAAACCAAACTCGCTGCCATCGAGTTGAATATGACTCATAGCAACCCTTCTTTGGATTTCTGAGGCAGTATCACTACAGAAGTAGATTGCCAATCTTCCTTCTGAGGAATGGCTGGTGGGTTCAATCCACCAGTCTTCTGCTTAGCAGTCAAATGCCTTAGGCACTACGCCACCAGGGCTCCCAATATTCTATCACTTTTGTCTTCTTAAAGATGTCTTTCTGAGGTTTCCACATACTCTAGTCTGTCCTGGCTGTTCTCTGTACCTGCTACCCATCTGTCTTCCCTTCATCTTTATCTTGAGTTGGAGCTTCTGTTCCTTGTATCCAATATCCTCCTTTCTTTTTGTTAACTCTCTCGTTTTGATGGCATACATCCTTCGGTAACTTCCTGAGAATTGTACGTAGGAGATACATTTTTGAGCTTGTTCACGTCTGAAAATGTGTTTGTTCTAACTTTACACTATATTAATATATGAGATAGAATTCTGGGATGGAAATTATTTTCCCTCAGAATTTTGAAAATAGTACTCCATTTTCTGGTTTCTGGCCATTCTGATTCATGATCTATACAAGGCCTATTTTTGTTTCTGAAATCTTTTATGATCTTCTCTTTGTCCCCAGTGTTCTGAAATGTCATGTTCATGTGTTTTTCTGTGGTTCTATTTTCATATATTGTACTGGGCATTAGATGAGCTCTTTCCATTTGAAAGCATGCCTTTTGGTTCTGGCAAAATTTCTTGAATTATTTGTTTTATGCTTTCTTCTCCTAGAAAAGAACTGCAAAAAAAAAAAAAAAAAAAATCACCTTGACTCTTATTATTCAAATGTTAGACATTCGTGAGTGATTCTTTTATTTTCTAACATCTGTTGTTGTTGTTAGGTGCCCTTGAGTTGGCTCTGACTCATAGTGACCCTATGTACAACAGAACAAAACACTGCCCAGTCCTGCATCATCCTCCCATTCTTGCTATACTTGAACCCAGAGTTGTAGCCACTGTGTCAATGCATCTCCCTGAGGGTCTTCCCCTTTTTTACTGACCCTCTACTTTACCAAGCATGATATCTTTCTCCAGGTAATGGTCCCTTCTCACAATATGACCAAAGGAGCTGAGACAAAGCCTATATATTCTCGTTTCCAAGGAGCATTCCAGCCACACTTCTTCCAGGACAGATTTGTTTGTTCTTCTGGCAGTCCATGATATTTCCAACATCACAATTCAAAGGCATCAACTCTTCTTCGGCCTTTCTTATTCTCCAGCTTTCACATGCATATAAGGGTACTGATAATACATACCATGGCTTGGACTAGCTGCACCTTGGTCTTCAAAGTGACATCTTTGCTCTTCAACACTTTAAAGAGATCTTTTGCAGCAGATTTGCCCAGTGCAGTATGATGTCTGGTTTCTTGACTGCTGCTTCCATGGGTGTTGATTGTAGATCCAAGTAAAATGATATCCTTGACAATTTTAATCTTTCTTCCATTTATCATGATGTTACTTATTGCCCCAGTTGTGAGGATTTTTTTCTCTTTATGTTGAGGCATAATCCATACTGAAGACTGTAGTCTTTAATCTTCATCAGTAAGTGCTTCAAGTCTTCTTCACTTTCAGCAAGCAAGATGTGTCATCTGCATATCTCATTTTGTTAATGAGTCTTCCTCTAATCCTGATATCATGTTCTTCACATAGTCCAGCCTCGGATTATTTGTTCAGCATACAGATTGAATAACTATGGTGAAAGGATACAATCTTGATGCCTTTCCTGATTTTAAACTATGCAGTATCCTCTTTACTCACTGCTATCAAGTTGAAACCGACTCATAGTGACCCCTCCTTGGGTTTCTGAGGTGGTATCTCTACAGAAGTAGATTACCCAGTGTGGTAGTTATATTTGTGTGTCAACTTGGCTGGGCCTGGTTGAGTGGCTGGGCAGCTGGTGGTAGTTATTCCCCATGATGAGACTGGCAATCAACTCCATGGGGGGATCCACCACAAGCAGTTGAGTAGCTGCCTTTGGGATGTGGTCTGCTTCCTGTATATAAGGAGAAGCTTTGAGAATGGTCTCTAGCCTATGGCATGCTTGGACCCTGCATGTAGCCATGTCATTGCTCAGCAGCCTGCTATGCTCTGCCGACCTTGGGACTTACAATGGACTTAAGTTAATGGCCTGCCGTGTGATTTGGTAACATTGGGACTGTGCCTTTTGACTTGTCAACCTTGGGGCTTCTCAGCCTCAGCAGCCAGCAGCTGTCTGAGTGAAGAAACACCTTGGCACTTTGAACTTGGACTTAAAGCCTCCAAATTGTAAGAATAAACTCCTATTTGTTAAAGCCATACAATTTGTGGTATATTCTTGTCAGAGCAGTAGTACTGCTAGGTTACCAGAATACCCAATCTTCCTTCCAAGGAGTGGCAGGTGGTTTTGAACTGCCAGTCTTCTGGCTTAGGCACTACACCACCAGAGCTCCTCTCTTACTGTTTAGGAAGCTAGAAATCCTAGTGCAAAGTGCCAGTTCCAGAGGCTGGGTGAAAGCCCCTTGACCTTGGGCTTTAGCTCAGCTCTGCCTTTTGCTCCCAACCCACTGGATCTGGGGGCATCTTTTCACTCAGGCACTTGCTGAATACTGAGGCTGACAAACCCAAGGTCGACAAGTACAATGGCACAATCCCAAAATTATCAAACCATATGGCGGACCACTAATTCAAGTCCATTAACACTCTCAAGATTGGCAGGCTGCTGAATGGCAACTTGGCTACATGCAGAATTCAAACGTGACAAAAGCTAGAGACCTTCCTCAAAGCTGCTTTTTATATACTGGAAGCAGACCACATTCCTAAGGCAGCTACTCTGCTGCTCCAATAGATTCCGCCAGAGAGATGATTACCAGTCTCACCATGGGGAATAACTACATCCAGCTGCTCAGCCCCTCAAAACCAGGCCTAGCCAAGTTGACACAGAACCTTAACTACCACACACTCCTAATTCTGAATTCTTAGATCTTTCTCTTGGACTGGTTGCATTCTTTTTTTTCATTTTATTTTTTATTTATTGTGATTTGGGTGCAAATTTACAAAGAAGATTCATTTTACTCTCAACAGTTCATGCACATTTGGTGTCACATCCCTCATTATAATCCCAACAATAAAAAGCTCTCCTCTCATCAACTACCCTTTCCACGTGTGCCTCTTATCTATGCATTCCTGTTTGTCCAAATTTCCCTCTATGTAAATGCTGCTCTACTGATGTGACCCAAGGGGTGCATCTCCCTGGGGTAAGTGTTCTGCTTGTAGACATTTCTATTGTTTGGTTGAGAGATAATCCATGGAAATGAATCCAGTTCCAGGCCCAAAGGATAACCTGAGGTCATAGTCTCAGGGGTTCTACCAGTTTCTATCTGACCAGTAATTCTGGTCATTTTTATGTTTTTGAATTTTGTTCCACATTTTCCTCCCACTTTATCCAGGATTTCCAATTTTGATCCCTTTCAAAGTGGTTGGCATTGGTAGCCAGGCACCATCTAGTTCTTCTAGTCTCAGAGTCGTGAAGTCCGAGGTCCCCATGGTCCATCATATCCTTGGACTACTTGTTTCCACATGATTTTTATTTTCTTTACTCTTCTTTGCTCCAGACAAGGGGAGACCAATAGTTGCATCTTAGATGGCTGCTTGAAAGCTTTTAAGACCCCAATCACTACTCACCAAAGTAGGATGTCGAATAAAATTTTTATGTACTATGTTGTGCCAATTGAGCTTGAAGACTCCTGAAACCATGTCCCGAGCCTGCAGGCATGGTGACTCTCTCCCTCAAGGTGCTTGGTTGTCACTAGGAAGCTACTCCAACACTGTCCCCTGTTGCTTCTATAATGTGTATGGATATTTTTGTGGTACAAAAACATATATAAGAATATCTTCAGTCAAATATATCATGGTCATTGGTATATTCCTGTTCACCTACCTACACCTGATCTTCTCACCTGTCCATGCATTTACCCATAGACTAGTGTTCTCTACAGCTGGTAATGTAGTATTGTGCATATAATAGTATTTGCTTCTGTTGTCTATATCTTTTGTGCACATTTCTGTGTCCTCCTTTTCCCTATTTTCATTGTGCTGTTCTCACACATTTGTTATATCCCTTCCCCTGAATCAGCACATGACTCTTAACTAGCAGAAATTGTGCCTCTCTTTCCCTTCCATTTCTGGTAACCAATAAAGTAAATTTCTTTCCCTGTATAAACTTTTCCTTGACTTTTTATAGTAATGGACTCACACAATATTTGTTCTTCTGTGATTGACTTATTTCACTCAGCATAATATCCTACAAATTCATCCATGTTATGAGGTGATTCATGGATTTTTCATTATTCTTTAATGTTGCATAGTATTCCACTGTGTGAATGTACCATAGTTTGGTTATCTATGTTGGCGGACATTTAGGTTGTTTCCATCTCTTTGTGACAGTGAGTTGTGCTGTGATAAACATGAATGTACATATATCTATTTGTGTCCCAGGTCTCACATCTTTGGGATATATTCCTAGTAATGGAACTGTTGGATCAAATGACATTTCTGTTTCCAATTTTTTAACAAAACACCATACTGTTTTCCACAGTGACTGTACCATTTTACAGTCCCACCAGCAGTGTATGAGAGATCCAATCTCTCTGCACCCTTGCTAGCATTTGTTATTTTCTGCCTTGTAGACCTTTGCATTGTTGTTAGGGTGAGATGATATCTCATTGTTGTTTTGACTTGCATCTCTCTAATGGCTAATGCCATACTTGTCTGTCAGTTTGGCATACTGTGGTGGCTTGTATTTTTCTGTGAGGCTGGAAGCTATACCACTGGTATTTCAAATACCAGCAGGGTCACCCATGGTAGGCAGGTTGCAGTGGAGCTTCCAGACTAAGACAGACTCAGAAGAAGGAAGGGGCCATCTACTTTTCATAGAATTGGCCAGTGAAAACTTTATGAATAGCAATGAAAGACTGTTTGATATGTTACTGGAAAACTTTATGAATAGCCCTGAAACATTGTTCTATACAGTGGTGGAAGATGAGCCTCTCAGTCAGAAGGCTCTCAAAATATGACTGGAAGAGTTGCCTCTTAAGAATAGAGTCAACTTTAATGATGTGGATGGAATAAAGCTTTTGGGACCTCTATTTGCTGATATGGCATGACTCAAAATGGGAAATACAGCTGCAAACATTAATTAATAATTGGAACATGGCATGTATAAAGAATGAATCTAGGAAAATTAGAAGTTGTCAAAAATGAAAGGGAGCACATAAAGATCAAAATCCTAGGCATTAGTGAGCTGAAATGGATTTGTTTTGGCCATTTTGAATTAGACAACCATATGATCTACTATGCCGGCAATGACAAATTGAAGAGGAATAGCATGGCATTCATCATCACAAAGAATGCTTCAAGATCTATTCTAAATACAACACTGTCAGTGATAGGATAATATCCATATGCCTAAAAGGAAGACAGGTGAATACTACTATTATGCAAATTTACACACTAACCACCAAAGCTGAAGATGAGGAAATGAAGGATTTTTACCAACTTCTGCAGTGTGAAATTGACCAAACATGTAATCAAGATATATTGATTATCACTGGTGATTGGAATGCAAAAGTTGGAAACAAAGAAGTTAAAAAGTAGTTAAAAAATATTGCCTTGGTGATAGAAGTAACACTGGAGATTGTATGATAGAATTTTGCAAGACCAACAACTTATTTATTGCAAATACCTTTTTTCAACAACATAAATCACACTATACACTTAGATTTCACCAGATGGGGTAAACAGGATTCAGATAGACTACATCCGTGGCAAGAGGTGATGGAAAAGCTCAATATCTCCAGTCAAAAGAAGGCCAGGAGCTGACTGTGGAACAGACCATCAACTGCTCATATGGAAGTTCAAGTTGAAGCTGAAGACAATTAAAACAAGTCCATGAGAGCCAAACTATGACTTTGATTGTATCCCTCCTGAATTTAGAGACCATCTATGGAATAGATATGATGCACTGGACACTAATGACTGAAAACCAGACAAATTGTGGGATGACATCAAGTACATCATCCATGAAGAAAGCCAAAGGTCATTAAAAAGACAAGAAAGGAAAAGAAGACCAAAATGGATGTCAGAAGAGACTCTGAAACTTGCCCTTTCACAGACAGTAGCTAAAGCAAATGGAAGAAATGACAAGATAAAAGAGCTGAACAGAAAATTTCAAAGAGCAGCTTGAGAAGTCAAAGTCAATTATTATCATGAAATGTGCAAAAGACCTGGAGTTAGAAAACCAAAAGGGAAGAACAAGCTCAGCATTTCTCAAGCTGAAAGAACTGAAGAAAAAAATGAAGCTTTGGGTTACAATATTGAAAAATTCTATGTGCAAAATATTGAATGAAGCAGGAAACATCAAAAGAAGCTGGAAGGAATACATGGAGTCACTGTAGCAAAAAGAACTGGTCAATGTTCATCCATTTGAGGAAGTAGCATATGATCAAGAACCAGTGGTACTGAAGGCAGATGTCAAAGGTGCACTGAAGGAATTGGTGAAGAACAAGGCTCCAGAAATTGACAGAATATCCATTGAGATGTTTCAACAAACAGGTGCTGCACTGGAGGCACTTACTCGTCTATGCCAAGAAATTTGTAAGAAAGCTACCTGGCCATCTGAATGGAAGAGAGCCATACTTGTACCCATTCCAAAGAAAGGTGACCCCACAGTATGTGGAAATTATCGAACAATATCATTAATATCACATGCAAGTAAAATCTTGTTGAAGATAATTTAAAAAACAGTTGCAGCAGTATATTGACAGAGAACTTCCAGAAATGCAAGCTGGATTCAGAAGAAGATGTGGAATGAGGGATGTCATTGCTGATGTCAGATGAATCTTGACTGAAAGCAAAGAATACCAGAAAGATGCTTACTTGTGTTTTATTATGTAAAAGCATTCGATTGTGTGGATCATAACAAATTATGGATAACATTGAGAAGAATGGGTATTCCAGAAAACTTAATTGTGCTCACAAGGAACCTGTACATGGACCAGGGGGCTATCAGTCTAACAGAACAAGGGGATACTGCATGGTTTAAAATCAGGAAGGGAGTGCATCAGGGTTGTATCCTCTCACCATTCTTATTCAATCTGTATGCAGGGAAGCTGGACTATATGAAGAAGAGTGTGGCATCAGGATTGGAAAAAGACTCATTAACAACCTGCATGCAATATGCAGATGACACAACTTTGCTTGCTGAAAGTGAAGATGACTTGAAGCACTTACTGATGAAGATTAGAGACTAAAGCCTGCAATATGGATTACATCTCAACATAAAGAAAATGAAAATCCTCACAACTAGAACAATAAAAAATGTTGTGATGAATGGAGAAAAGATTGAAGTTGTCAAAGGTTTCATATTGCTTGGTTCTACAATCAACACCAATGGAAGCAGAAGTCAAGACATCAGATGACGTATTGCACTGGGCAAATCTGCTTCAAAAGACCTCTTTAAAGTGCTGAAGAGCAAAGATGTCTCTGAAAACTAAGGTGAATCTAACCCAAGACATGGTATTTTCCTTTCAATCACCTCATATGCATGTGAAAGCTGGACAATGAATAAGGAAGACCAAAGAAAAGTTGATGGTTTTGAGTTGTGGTGTTAGGGAAGAATACTGAAAGTACCATGGACTGCCAAAGGAACTAACAAAGAAGAAGTGCAGCCGGAATGCTCCTTGGAAGCAAGAATGGCCAGATTTCATCTCCCCTACTTTGGTCATGTTGCCAGAAGGGACAATTCCCTGGAAAAGGACATCATCTTGGTTAAGTGGAGGGTCAACAAAAAAGGAGAAGGCCCTCAGTGAGATGGATTGAAACTGGCTGCAACAATGGGCTCAGATATAGCAAGAATTGTGAGGCTGGCACAGGACCCAGCAGTGTTTCGTTCTGCTGTATATAGGGTCACTATGAGTCAGAGCCAACTTGATGGCACCTAACAACAACAATGGCTAATGATTGTGAGTATTTCCTCATGTGTTTGTTGGTCACCTGTATATCTTTATTAAAATGTCTGTTCATGTCCTTTGTCGTTTTTGAATTGGATTGTTTTTTAATGTTGACGTGTTGAAGTTTTCTAGAGATTTTACAGATAAGTCCCTTGTCAGATATGTCATAGCTAATTTTTTTTCCCCCCAATATGTAGGTTCCCTTTTTACTCTTTTGGAGAAGTCTTTCGATGCAGATAAGAATTTAATTTTTAAAAGGTCTCAGTCATCTACTTTATCTTTTGCTTTGTTTATTGGTGGATTACAATGATTGTTTTTCTGATATTGAACTATTCTTGCTTACCTGGTATGAATCCCACTTGGTCGTGATGTATTTTTTTGTTGTTGCTGTTGTTATGTTGTTGGATTCTATTGGCTAGGATTTTGTTCAAGATTTTTGTGTCTATACTCATGAAGGACCTTGATGTGTACTTTTCTTTTTTAGTGCTGTCTTTACCTGGTTTTGGTGTCAGTGTTATGCTTGCTTCATAGAATGAATTTGGGAGTATTCCATCATTTTCTATGTTCTGAAATAGTTTGAGTAGTATAGATGTCAGCTCTTCCCTGAATGTTTGGTAGAATTCACCAGTGAAGCCGTCTGGGCCAGGATTTTTTGGGGGGTGGGAGATTTTTTATGCCCTGCTCAATTTCTTATTTTGTTATGAGTTTGTTTAAGTGTTCTATCTCCAACTGGGTTAGCGTAGGTAGGTCTTGTGTTTCTAGAAACTTGTCCATCTATTCTACGTTCTCAAATCTGTTGGAGTACAATTCTTCATAATATTCTGTTATTATCTTTTTTAGTTCAGTTGATTCTACTGTGATGTTGCCCTTTTCACTTATTATTCATGTTATTTGCATCGTTTCTTTCTTTTCCTTTGCTAAATTTGCCAGTAGTTTGTCAGTTTTTTTAATCTTTTAGAAGAACCAGCTTCTTGTTTTGTTGATTTTCTCTATTGTTTTTGTTTGTTTGTTTTCTGCTTCATTTATTTCTGCTCTGATTTTTATTATTTCCTTACTTCTGGATACTGTACATTTCTTTTGTTGCTCTTTTTCTAATTGTTGGAGTAGTTATATGAAAGTGTTGATTTTGAGTCTTTCCTTTTTTTTGATGTGGGCATTTATTGCTATAAATTGACCTCTGTGTACTGCTTTCTCTGTGTCCCAAAAGTTTAAGTTGTACCTTCATTCTCATTTGTTTCTAGGAATTTTTCTATTTCACACTTTATTTCTTCTGTTACCCAGTAGTTTTTGAGCAGTGTGTTATTCAGTTTCCACATATTTGATTTTTTTTCCCCCCCTTGGTCTTCCTATTATTGATTTCTAATTTTATAGCATTGTGATCTGAGAAGATGCTTTGTAGTATTTCAATGTTTTTGAGTTTATTGAAGCTTGTTTTGTGTCCTAACATATGGTCTCTTCTGGAGAATGAGCCATATGCACTGGAGAAGAATGTCTATTGTGCTTTGGTTGGGTGGAGTGTTCTGTATAGGTCTATGTTGAGTTTTATTTTTTTCTAGTTGTTCTCTCTGTCCTTGGAAGTAGTGTGTTAAAGTCTCCTACTACTATTTTAGAGTTGCCTATTTTTCCTTTCAACTCAGTTAATATTTGCTTTATGTATTTTGGATCTTTTATATTGAGTGGAAAGATATTTATTATGGCAATGTCTTTTTGGTCAATTGACCCTTTTAACATCATATAGTGTCCTTCTTTGTCCCTTATGCTGTCCTACATCTTAAAGTCTATTGTATTAGAAATTAGTATTTCCACTCCTACTCTTTTTGGGTTGCCATTAGCTCGATATATTTTTTTCCATTCCTTAATTTTTAAATTATTTTTATCTTTGTATCTAAGGTGGGTCTCTTGTGGGCAGCATATATATGGGTCTTCTTTTCTTATCCAATCTACCACTCTATTTCTCTTGATTGGTGCATTTCGTCCTTTCACATTGAGTGTATTTAATGATAGGTATGAATTTGTTGCTATCATTCTATTGTGTTTTTCGTTGTGTTGTTGATGATTTCTTTGTTCCAAATATTTCTCTGTGCTGAGTTCATTTTGTTATCGTGTTTTTTTTTCTCTTTTCTTCATTTTTGTTGGTTTTGTGTTTACTGAGTCCTTATGATTTTCTTCTTTCTGAGTTTACTTAGAAGGATTGTTAATTTTCTTTGTGGTTACCCTGAAGTAAATTCTTATCTCCCTAAGTTTGGAACAGTCAGTTCTATAAAGAAATTGTCCAGCCTTCCTCTCCATTTGGAAGTTTTGTGATTAAAACTTTTATTCCCTCTATTTGTTTTGTTGCTGGTATCATCTGCAGATTGACTCCCGTATTTCCTATGCACACTTTTTTTTTCTTTTAATTTTATTGTGATTTGAGTGAAAGTTTAGAGAGCAAATTCACTTCCCATACAGCATTCACATACACTTTGTCTCATGACATTGACTATAATTTCCCACAATGCAACAGTGCCCCTCCCACTTCCTCCTCCTAGTTACCTATTCCCTGTGTCCTTCCCTCCATGTACTCCTGCACCCCAAGCTGTCTCCCTGTGTATGCACAGCCTTTCTATTCTCCCATGATTGATCTCTCCAAGGAGTGTATCTACCTAATGTAAATGTTCAGCTCATATGCATGTCTTTTATTTGGCTGGAAGCCACAGGAATGGATTCAATTCCAGATCTGAAAGGAATCTAGGGGCCATAGTCTCAGTGATTCCATCAGGCTCTACCAGACCAGCAAACCTGGTCCTCTTTTTCTTTTCTTTCTTTTTTTAAATGATTTTGCATTTTGTTTCACATTGTTCTCCCGCTTTATTCAGGATATCCTACATAGATCCCCCTCTGAGTGGTTGACAGTAGTAGCTGGGCACTATCTAGTTCTTCTGATCTCATAGTTGTATAGGCTGAGGATCACGTGGTCTAGCAGATCCTTGGACTAATTGTTTCCATGCTTCTTTTGTTTCTTCATTCTTCTTTTCTCTGGATGAGGAGAGACCCATCATTGCATCTAGGTGGCTTCTTGCAAGCTTTTAAGATCCCAGTTGAGACTCACCAAAGTAGGATGTGGAACAATTTTTTTTGTGTAGTATATCAATTGAGCTTGATGTCTCCTATGACTGTGGTCCCGAGCCCACAGATCCAACTACTCACTCCATCTGAGTAGCTGGCTGTGACCAAGAAGTGACTACAATCTTGTCCCTTGTGAGCTCTACCATATACCTGGATTTACAGAACATACAAATACACTTGTAGAAACATTGTCTGCCAACCCTATACATGGTCTTGGGCACATTCTCCCCTGCATAGACATAAAGAGTAGTTTGGCCTGTGTACCCATCTATCCACCTGTAGATCAATGTTTGCCTTCATGGACAATGCAGTACTGTATGCACAAAGGGTTGTTCATCTTTGTTTTCTGTACCTCCCTTGTACTCTCTATTTCTTCCTCTTTCTCAATGTCACCATAATGATCACTCACATTTGAGACATTGCCCTTGTCTTTCCCCAAATCAATACTTGTCTCTACCTATCTAACAGTGTTCCCTCCCCTCCCCTCCCACCCCTGGTAACCTACAAAGAAACTTTCCTTCCATATATAAACCTTCTCTTGACTTTTTTACAATAACAGATGTGATGGTTGGAGCTGTGTGTCAACTTGGCTGGACCCCAGTTCTGGGTGGTTGTTCCCATGATGGGATCAGATGACTGAGTTCTGAGTGGCCAGTCTGCCCAAGGGGAGTTTCCCTAGGGGCCTGCTTGCAATGATATTCCAAGGACAATCTGGAAGAACGGCATTCCGAACTACAGACTTCCTTGAGTGAGCGGCTCACCGCTCCCCCTGGAGATCTCGGATTCATCTTTTATTGGAAACAACAACCAATATACTGCATGCCAGCTTGAATCTCTCGGCTCCGCTGTGCTTGTGGAAACAAAGGCGGCTGCAAGCCCCACCTCCTACAGAGACGGACTTTGCAGCTTGGACTTGTCGGCTTCTATACGCTTGTGAGCCATTTGCCTAAGAAAAATCTCTCTCTTTCTCTCTCTAAATATATATATATACCTTGCTGGGTTTTTTTTTGTGTGTGTGTGTTTCTCTAGAGAACCCAATCTAACACAACAGACTAAAACAATATTTTTTCATCTGTGATTGACTTATTTCATTGAGCATGATGTCTTCCAAGGTCATCCATGTTATGTGGTGTTTTGCTGATTCTACATTACTCTTTAGGGTTGCATAGTATTCCATTGTGGGTATGTACCATAGTTTGGTTATCCATTTTTCTGTTGATGGGCACCTAGGTTGTTTCCATATTTTGGTGATTGTAAATGGATTTGGTGATTGTAAACTGTGATGAACATGGATGTGCATATATCTGTTTTTTCCCTGACTCTCCCTTCTTTAGGATATATACCTAGTAATAGGAGCTCTGGTGGTGTGGTGCCTAAGGCATTTAACTGCTAACCGGAAGGCTGGAGGTTCAAACCCACCAGCCACTCCTTGGAAGGAAGGTTGGGCAATATACATCCATAGTGGTGCTGCCTCAGAAACCCAAGGAAGGGTTGCTATGAGTTGGATCTGACTTGACGGCAGTGAGTTTGGTTTTTTGGAATGGAATGGCTGGGTCAAATGGTATTTCTAATTCCAACTTTTTAAGGAATCGCCATACTGCTTTCCACAGTGGTTGTACTATTTTACAGTCCCACCAACAGTATATGAGAGTCCCAATCTCTCTGAATCCTCACCAGCATTTGTTATTTCTGTCTTGCTGAACTTTTCTGCTAGTGCTGGGGCAAAATGGTATCTCATTGTTATTTTGATTTGCATCTCTCTAATGGCTAATGATCATGAGCATTTTCTCATATGTTTGTTGGCAGCATGAATATCCTCTTTGATGAAGGGTCTATTCATATCTACTCCCCATTTTTTAATTAGATTATTTGTCTTTCTGTTGTTGAGGTGTTGGAGTTTTCTATAAATTTTAGAGATAAGTCCCTTGTCAGATATGTCATTACCAAATATTTTTTCCCAATCTATAAGTTCCCCTTTGACTCTTTTGGAGAAGTCTTTGGAAGCACATAAAAATTTAATTTTTAGAGATCCCATTCATCTAGTTTATCTTCTGCTATTTGTGCATTTTGGGTTATGATTGATTTATGCCATATAGTACTGCCCCTAAATTTACCCCTAATTTTTCCTTGAGGAACTCTATAGTTTTAAGTTTCACATTTAAGTCTTTGATCCATATGGAGTTAGCTTTTGTGTATGGTGTGAGGAACAGATTTTGTTTCATTTTTCTGCAAATGGATATCCAATTTTGCCAGTACCATTTGTTAAACAGACAATCTCTTCCCCCATTTAATGGATTTCGGCCCTTTGTCAAAGATCAGCTGACCATAGGTCAATGGATCTATTTCTGGGTTCTCAAGTCTATTCCATTGGTCTATGTGTCTGTCATTCTACCAATACCAGGCAGTTTTGACTACTGTGGCTGTGTAGTAGGTTTTAAGATCCAAGAGTGTGAGACCTCCTACTTTGTTCTTCTTCAATAATGCATTGCTTACCTGAAGTCTCTTTCCTTTCTATATAAAGTTAGTGGTTTTTCCATATCCTTAAAGAATGTTGATGGGATATGGATTGGGATTGCATTGAATGTATAGATTGCTTTTTGTAGAACTGGCATTTTCACAATGTTCAATCTTCCTATCCACGAGCATGGTATGTTCTTCTATTTATGTAGATCTCTTATGGTTTCTTGAAGTAGCCTTTTATAGTTTTCTTTGTGCAGGTCTTTTGTGTCCCTGTTAAGATTTATTCCCAAGCATTTTTGTTTTGTTTTGTTTTTTTTCTGGTAGCTATTGCAAATGGTATTCATTTCCTTATTTCTTTTTCAGCAATCTCTCTGCTGGTGTAGAGAAATCCAACTGAGTTTTGGATGTTGATCTTGTATCCTGCCACTATGCTAAATCTCTCAATTAGTTTTAGTAGATTTTTGACTGAGTCTTTTGGGTTTTCTAGATAAGATCATAATATCAGCAAATAGGGATAGTTTGACTTCTTCCTTACCACCTTGGATGCCTTTGATTTCCCTTTCTTGCCTTATGGCCCTGGCTAGGACTTCCAGTACAATGTTGAATAGAAGTGGTGATAGAGGGCATCCTTGTCTGGTTCCTGTTCACAAGGGAAAGGGTTTCAGTGTCTCTCCATTGAGAATAATGTTGGCTGTTGGTTTTGCATTGATGCCTTTTATGATGTTGAGGAATGTCCCTTGTATTCCTATTTTGCTTAGAGTTTTGATCAGGAATGGGTGTTGGATTTTATCAAATGCCTTTTCTGCATCAATTGATATGATCATGTGGTTCTTCTCCTTTGTTTTATTATGTGGTAGATGACGTTGATTGTTTTTCTAATGTTGAATCATCCTTGCATACCTGATATGAAACCCACTAGGTCATAATGAATTAGTTTTTTTTAACAAGAATTGTTTATTGGTGGAACTATTGGCTAGGATTTTGTTGCCGATTTTTGTCAATGCACACTTTTTTGTGAGATTTTTTTTTTTTTTTTAGAATCTTTTTTCTGATTTTAATTTGTTGTTTTCTATTTTGGGTTCTCTAAAGGAAAGATTCCCTTTAGCACTTCTTGTAGGGTTGGTCTGGTTTTTACAAATTTCCTTAATTTCTGTTTGTCTGAGAATGTCTTGATTCCACCCTCTTATTTGAGGGACAGTATGGGTAGATATATAATTCTTAGTTGGCAATTCTTATTCTTCAAGGTTTTGTAAATTCTATGCCATTGCCTTTTTGCCTTAATGGTTGCTGCTAAGAAATCAGAGGTTGGTCTTACAGGTTGTCTGTAGGAGGTGACATTTTGTTTTTCCCAAGCTTCTCTCAGGATTCTTTGTCCTTGGTTTTGGAAAGCTTGATTATGATGTCTTGGTGACTTTCTCTTGGAGTCTATCCTGTATGGAGTTTGTTGAGCTGCTTTGATGAATATCATTTCATCTTTTATGATATAGAGGAATTTTTCTGTTAGCAAATCTTTGACAATTTTCTCAGGTTTTTTTTTTTTTTTTTGCCTTTCTGATTCTGGATTTCCAATCAGATGTATGTTATTTATTTTATTTTTTTTCCAAGTCATCTCATATAGCTCTTAGGTTTTCTTCACTTCTCTTAATTCTTTGTTCTGATTTTCCCTCATGCAAGCTGGTGTCAAGGGATTTATCTTTTAGTTGGGAAATACATTCTTCAGCTGGTTCTAGTCTATTATTTTGTCCTTCCAATGTGTTATCTATCTCTGTAATTTTAGTGTTCGTCTCCTGGATTTCTAATTCTTGTTTCTGTATGATTTCTAATTGTGTACTTATTTTGTTATTTTGTTCTTGAATGATTTTCCTGAATTCTTCAAGGGTATTATCTATCTTCTTATTGCTCCTGTTTATGGTTTCCTTGAGCACTTGGGATAGATAGTTCTATTGATAGATAGTTCTAGTACTTATTCTTCCTTGGGAGATTTCCTAATTCTTTTGTTTGGACACTTGTTTCTACTATCTTCTCTCTCTCTCTCCTTTTTTGTTTTTTTTTGTTTGAGGTGAAGTTGGCTGTTGTCTCCTAAACATTTTGAAGTTGTCTTTATTAGTTGGTTGTATGCTGATTTGTTTCACCTTGGTTTTATGTTTTGTTTTAATATATCTGTAAGTGTGAAGCAGATATACTTCTTTGGTTGTTACCTTGATTGTACTGGGTCACTCTCTAGCTTTCTCTGTGTTGGTGGAGTAAGTGGTGGGAATGAGGGTGCTGGTCTCTCTCTTGAAGAGGAGTTGCAGTTGGGAAAAACAAGTTTTACTACCATCTGCCATTGATCCTGTGGTATAGGAGCTATGGTGTTACTCATCTGTTGTTTGAGGTGGTTGGTGTAGTAGAAATGGCTGACTCATGGAGAGTTAATGTGTTGCACCCATTGGAAGAGGCAGGAAAAAAAAATAGATAAAAAAGAAAGGCAAGGAGAAGAAGGAGAGATGAAAGATAAAAGTAAATGGTAAGAAATAGGGAAAAAGAAAAAAGAATGTAAAAATAAGAGAGAAAACAAAAGTGGAGGTGTGAGAAGAATGAAGGTTTGGTAAAAATGAAAGAAGATGAAAAGACAAGGGGCAAATGATGAGATAGAAAGGAAAAAAAATGGGGAAGAGGAAGGTAGAACTATGAAGAAAGGATAAGGTGATTGAAGGGTGATTTTTCTAGTTACGTTCTGTCAATATTTTTTAGTTACGCTCAGCCCTGGAAGCTGGAAGTTGTGACAGAATCTGCTCATTCACCAGAGCACACCCACACAGGAGAAAGGAGATTGGTGCAAGAAGTGACCTCCAGGAAAGAAGGCTAACACTTGTTTTTTGTGTGTGTGCTTAGTGTAAGATAGATCAGCCAGTGATGCAGGCATGGAAGAAGGACAGCTGCAGCCCTTGGGTCTATTTGGGGCAGTTTCTGATGGAGGCGTTCAGCCATCAGTCAAAGCCCTGCAGTTCAAACCCACCAACCATCCCACAGGAGAAAAGGCAGCCCTCCTCTGCAAAGATCCACAAGTTCCAAAACCCCAGGACTCAGTTCCATGTTACACTGAAAAGAGTTTCTAAGAGTTGAACTTGAGCCCACTACCATGGGCCTGATTTTGGGTTTGGTTTATTTGGGGAGAGTTTTTCTTCCCTTTCCCTTAGTCCCTCCCAGACTCCACAGCAGCTTAAGCTAAGGGAGGTCTGATCCATTTCCCTTTATGATCTTCTCCCACATGTGTTACTTTAGCTCACCTTGAAATCCTCCCCTGTCTACCTTGTGTCTTTAATGCTTATGGGTTCTGTGGAGTCTTTTATTTGTTCCCCTCCTCCACCTCCTTTGTGTTCATAATGGCTTCTCTTTGGCCCAGTCAGCTTTTTTTATTCCCACAATCACTGAACTAGTTCCCTTTCCTGCCTTCACTCAATGTAATATTTTATCTTCTCATTAGTTGCTCATAATTCCAGGATCATTATTTTTATCTGTTTCACTGAGTTTCTCAAAATCTCTCTTGAAAGAGGGATCTGGTGAGGTCAGTTAGTAGGATGTCATATTCTGCATCTGGAATGATTGGATTCTGTAGCAAAGGATCCTCTAATATTTTATCTGTAGGAAACAGCTGAGCTGAAAAACATGACTTTAATCCCTGAAAACATACCTCACTGCTCAACAGTGCCTAATTTAAAGAATTTAACTACTGATGAGGGAGGGAGGAGAGGGGCTCTAGAGGTCCTTTTGTTGTTGTTGTTGTTGAGGTGAAATTCATAAAACCTTCAAACTGCTTCTTAGAGCAACCTTTCTTCAACCAACTTATTTTAACCCATCTTCCTCCTTACTTCCAGGAGAACCTCATGCATCAGCTGGCTTTCCTCACTGCTGGCTTAGGAGCCAGCTTTCTCAGATACACTAAGTTAGTTATCCCTTGTTCATCGACTTTTTTTTTTAATTAAAATTCTCCAAAACTTACACTCTCTTTGTTGATTCTAAAATGTATGTCACACTTTACATAATAAGTCTATTGCTGCATCTTTCTTTCTTTTTTTCCCCAACAGTTTTTGAATAGAAGCCAGAGTCCCGAGTTGCCCAGTTAGGAGCCTCTGACCTACTATTCTGATTAAGCTTCTCCTAAATATTCATGGCCAACATCTGACTTCTAAATGAAGGCTTTTGGTCTTTTCAATCACTTGCTGACAGAACGAGACTGCATTATTACTCATAATCATATGGTTTAAATGAGAATCAATTTTGGCAACTAGTCCTGCATTTCTAATCAAATTCACAATCCACTTTTCAGTTTATTCTGGGATCATATTCAGTTTATCTGCCAACATGTTAATGCTAATACACTGATGGATGCAACAAAAAATCTCAAATATGAAGAGGCAAGCATTTTCTATGAAATCTTCCAGACAAGCCACCAAGAAGAAGTTATTCACAAGCTAATTCACATTCCCTCAGCTTTTTCTGAGCTCTATCAAAGTCAAAGTTAGCATATAAGCATGGAACAAATTCTGTAATTGGGTCTTTATATGTGTAAGATTCCTGTTGAATAAACTTGACTAGGTCTTTTAGCACCTGCTGGGCATTTTCAAACATCTGAGTTATGACTGCTGTAGTCAAATAGGGGAGAATATCTGGATACATCATCTGAATTGCATTAAGATACTGTGGCTGTTAAAGGAAGAGATCAATACTGTTATCATGGCCTTTGGGGTGGTTGAAGAAAAGAGACCAGTAAGTGAACTGTGTTCACTGCTGAAGAGACTGGAGTGAAGAACCCATAGAATTATTATCGATGGTCTCTTTTTAACCATGTAAAGTCTTCCATGACTGAATCCCAATTTTGCATTAAAATTTCAGAGGCCAGTTTTCCCAAAAACAAACTGAAAGCATTTACATTTATTGCTGGAATAAGCACTCTAAAAAAGTAAAGATATTCTGCTGTCCTGGGTAATTTTCCCATTCATACTGGAATTTTACATACCTATAGAGTGTCTAACTATTCCTGCCATGCTTGCCTGTCAAGTGGTCATACAACATCTGACCATCCCTGGTTGATTGCATTTGCCTTGTAGTTTCTGGATCTTCAAACATCTTCACAATTGGTTCTGTTTCTGCCTGAAGTTGTTTTAGTTGTGCAACAAATGTGGTTCTTTTTTCTATCAAAGCATAAAGAATGTCATCAGAATAAAAGTTTTTGTATCATAGCAAATTCTACCATGTTGATAGCACTGTTGTTGTTATGTACCGTCGAGTCAGGCCCAACTCATAGAGACCCCTCCTTGGGTTTCTGAAGCAGTATCCCTACGGAAGTAGATTGCCCAACCTTCCTTCTGAGGAATGGCTGGTGGGTTTGAACCGCTAGCCTTCTGGTTAGCAGTCAAGTGCCTTAGACACTACATTATCAGAGTCTAAGATCCAATTTCCCTTGTAATACTTCTTTTTCATGATATATCTCTTTTACAGAAAGACTCTCAAGCAGTAGAAAGACTAAATGCCAATCCAAAAAGTGCTTGATGACAGTAGTCAAGTCATACTCCACCATCTTTTCAAGGAAAAAGTTGTTCATCAACTTTTTATTGCTATTATGGCCTCTTCTGTTCTTTTTTTTATCTTTGTGAATTTATATCTTAAAGAAAAATTTCCTATTCTGTTGATATGTTGGGGTTTTAGAAGGAAGCAAAAGTAGATGCAGGGTTCAATTAACTCTTTGCTTCTCTGGGCCTATTCTTATTCTTTTTTCCTTGAAGGTCCATTACTGGTTTGTTTTTTCCCCTGAGTTTTTCTTACAGAATCTCTCAACACTAACAAAATGAAATGCAGCATGAGTAAACTGTAAAGTTCTATACTTGAATTAAAAATCCCAATTAAACAACACAGAAAAAAAGGAGATGTTGCTTAATGCCCACAACATATGCAAAAGACTATGAGACAATTGAAATTCAATGATATGATATGACTATCCTTTGAATGCTAATTCATATGTGGGCTGCATTATTAGACGTATAATGCTTAGAACAGGAAAGACAAGGTGATACACCCTCTCTACTTTGTATGGCTGTGGATGCCTCCTACACCCCACCCCATACTTTGAGAAGGACAGTGACAACATAAAACAGAAATCAGACAAGAGTGGATGGGTAGAGATGGAACTTGAAACCTCAGCATGAAGAATGTATGAAGCAAGTAACGATGCTATGCCTGGGACAGAGAATATTAAGAAGGTAAATGTATAGGACTGTCATATGGGTGAGGGATTCAATTTAGATTATGTTGTCAAGAAGGACAACATAATTTGAACTAATGGTAGAAAATACAGAATGGATAGAGGCAGTTACTTAGGATAAGAGCTGTTTGGAAAGGGAATAGGCTGGCTCAAGGGATGCTGCATTCTTTGTCACTGAAAGGTTAGTGCTTGAATTAAATAACTTCAAAGGTCCTTTCCAAGGAGCTTCAGTAGTGTAGTGGTTAAGGCATTTGGTTACTAACCCAAAGGTTGCTGGTTTAAACCCACCTGCTGCTTCGTGGAAGAAAGATGAGGCAGTCTGCTTCCATAAAGACTTTACAGCCTTGGAAGCCCAATAGAGGTAACTATGAGTCAGAGTTGACTTGATAGGAGTGAGTTTGATTTGGTAAGGTCCTTTCCAGACCTATGACTTTATCTCAAGATCCACAAATCACCCAGAGCTGGAAATCAACTTTTTATTGCTCTTATGGCCTCTCCTGTTCTTCTGTTTTCTTGTTTTGTTTTGTTTTTTCTTTTTTGTCTTTGCAAGCTTATATCTTAAAGAAAAATTCCCTATTCTGTTGATATGTCAGGGTTTAGAAGGAAACAAAAATAGATGCAGGGTTCAATTAACTCTTTGCTTCTCTGAGCCTATTTCCTACCATATTTTTCACAAAGAAATATGAGATGGGTTATCAGTGCCTGAGAAAGTTCTTCAGTCAAGTCTTCTAACACCCTTTCTTCTAGTCTTCCAAGCTACTTTTTACTGTCCAAGCTACTTTCGTTATTTTAATATATTTAGAACACTTAGGACATTATACTCAATGCATTTGTGTGTGTAAATGATAAAAAGACTTCTGTTCTGGTTACCGAGTGCTTTTCTGAGGAATATATACCACAAATGGGATGACCTTAACAAACAGGAGTTTATTCTCTCACAGTTTGGAGGCTTTAAGTCCAAGTTCAAAGTGCCAGGCTCTAGGGGCTGAAGCCCCTCGACCTTGGGCTTCAGCTCTGCCTCTTGCTCCTGACCCACTGAAGCTAGAGGCATCTCTCCACTCAGGCAGCTGCTAGCTACTGAGGCTGATAAACCCAAGGTTGACAAGTGAAAAGGCACAGTCCTGATGTTACCAAACCACATAGCAGGCCATTCATTCAAGTCCATTGAAAGTCCCAAGGTCAGCAGAGCATGGCAGGCTGTTGAGCAACAATATGGCTACATACACATGCAGGGTTCAAGTGTGCCATAAGCTAGAGACCATTCCTAAAACTGTTTCTTATATACAGGAAGCAGACTACATACCCAAAGCATCTACCCAGCTGCTCCAATAGATTCCACAATGGAATTAATTACCAATCTCATCATGGGCAATAACTACATTCAGCTGCCCAGCTACTCAACCAGGCCCACCCAAGTTGACACACAAATGCAACCACCACAGCTTCCTAGAATTTAAACACCTCTTATAGCATCTCAGTGTTACATGGACAACCAGCTTGCTGTCCTTGGGCTATGAGTGCACTGTCAGCACAGCAGCAGTTCTGTGACTGCCTGTCTTTTGCCCTGTGATCCACAGTTTATTTTATATTCTGTGTCTTTCTTTCTTTCTTTCTTTCTTTTTTTTTAATTGTGATTTGGGTGAAGATTTACAGAGCAAATTCACTTTCCATACAGCAGTTCACATACA
>NW_006921626.1:9739899-9741447 GCF_000298275.1 Orycteropus afer afer | reverse complement strand
AGGCTCAGAGGTCCAGGATTATCTTCTGTGTCTGTGTTAATTGGTTTCCCTTTTCTTTGTTGAAGAGGGTCTGTGCAGTCTTTCTGCCTAGTCTGCCATCTTACCGGAACTCCCTATATTCTGTGTCTTAAAAGCTTGCCTCTCATTAGAATCCTAAAGCTTGTTATTGTTAGTTGCCACAGATTTGGTTTTGATGCATAGCGACCTCATGTACAACAGAACAAAACATTACTTGGACCATCTTTACAATCATTGGTCTGCTCAAGAACATCATTACTGTTTTTATGTATTTTAAGCACTTTCCAACCTAGAGAGCTCATCTTCCAGCACTGTATTGGATAATATTCTGTTGTGATCTGTAGGGCTTTACTGATTAATTTTTGGAAGTAGATTGCCAGGCCTTTCTTCTTAGTCTGTTTTAGTCTAGAAGCTCCGCTGAAACCTGTCCAGCATAGGTGACCCTGCTGGTGTTTGAAATCCTGGCAGCATTGCTTCCAACATACCAATAATCAGAATAGTCTGGCAAGCCAGGCTCTATGAAGGCAGAGAACGTGTTAAGGAGCATGCTGTTGCCAGAGGACAAGAACAAGTCAAGGAAAAAAAAAAAAAAGAATAGGTCAGGCACTATAATGGATGAATGGGTAAACAAATTATGGTACAAACACAAAAGGAATACTACACAATGTTAGAGAATAATGATGAACATCTCACAACATGGTGAACCTGGAGGACATTATGCTGAGTGAAATAAGTCAGTCACAAAAGGACAGATATTGTATTAGACTACTATTATAAAAAGTCAAGAAAAGGTTTATGCACAGAAGGATACATCCTCTGATAGTTATCAGGATGGGAGTGGGAGGAAGGGAAAATCACTAGATTTTTGTTGTTTGTTGTTGTTATGTGCCGTTGAGTAGGACCCGACTCAAAGCGACCCCTCCTTGGGTTTCCGAAGCAGTATCACTACGGAAGTAGAGTTCCCCATCTTCCTTCTGAGCAGTGGCTGGTGGGTTTGAACCACCAGCCTTCTGGTTAGCAGTCAAGTGCCTTAGTCATTACACTACTGAGCTCCTAATCACTAGATTGTAGATATGTATTAACTTGGGTGAAGGGAAAGGCAACACAATAAAGGGAAAGTGAGCACAGCATGACCAAGTTGATATGCAAGAGTAAAATGCAACATTGATAAATACTATTACATACACATCCTGCAATAATAGTAATAGCAATAATCTATGAGTGGTTACATAGGTACATATATAGGCTAAACAAGTGTGGGATGGTGTCTGGGAGTATAAGCATACACAGATTTGGCAGAGGATATTCCTACATATGTATTTGTATGTACTGCAAATATATCCAGGTCTATGGTAGAGCACACAGGGGGCAAAGCTATGCAAACTTCTTGTTGCTGTTATGAGCCATTGAGTCAGACCTGACTTATAATGACCCTTCCTTGGGTTTCCGAGGCAGTATCACTGTGGAAGTAGATTGCCCAACCTTCCTTCCGAGGAGTGGCTGGTAGGTTTGAACCACCAGCCTTCTGGT
>NW_006921626.1:9732541-9738369 GCF_000298275.1 Orycteropus afer afer | reverse complement strand
TCTTGGCATAACTGAGTGAGTGCCTCCAATGGGGCATCCGTTTGTTGAAATATCTCAATTGGTATGCCATCAATTCCCGGAGCCTTGTTCTTCACCAGTTCTTTCATTGCAGCTTTGACTTTTTCCTTCATTACCATTGGTTCTAGATCATATGCCACTTCCTGAAATGGATGAAGATCGATCAGTTCTTTTTGGTACAGTGGCATAATACAGTCCATAAAGACAGTGTTTTACATCCTACTTTGGTGAGTAGTGACTGGGGTCTTAAAAGTTTGTGAGTAGCCATCTGATACAACTATTGTTCTCTTCCAGAGCAAACTGTTGTCCAGAGCAAAGAAGAGTGAAGAAAATGGAAGACTCAAAGAAATAATTAGTCCTGCAGACCACATGAGCCACAGCCTCCACTAACCTGAGACCAGAATAACTACTGCCTAGCTACCCGTACTGACTGCTCTGGTGGGATCATAATAGAAGGTCCTGAAAAGAATGGTAGACAAATGTAGAACAAAATTCAAAATCATAAAAAAAGACCAGACTTTCTGGTCTTACAGACCCTGGTGCAAACCCTGAGTCTGGCTCTTAGACAGCCTTCTAACCTGGAACTGAACCCACTCCTGGAGATCACCTTTCAGCCAAACAATAGGTCAGCTTATAAAGTGAAAAACAGTACCCATGAGGAACGCTCCTTAGAACAATCAACCACATGAGACCAAAAGGGAAGCATTTTCCCAAAAACAAAGTTCAGAAGGCAGGAGAGGGCAAGAAAGAAGGACGAAATGGAAATGGGGAACACAGGAAGGACATAGGAAGAGTGCTATTACACTGAAGGAATTGCAACTAATGTCACAAAATAAAATGTATACATATTGCTGAATAGGAAACTAATTTGCTCTGTAAACTTTTACTCAAACCACAATAAAATTTTCAAAAAAAAAAAAAAAAAAAAAAAGGTCAGGAATCCAGAAGATAAGTTATAAGTTAAGAAGCAAGCAAATCCATGCAGAGAAGGAAGTCAGGCCAGAGGGCTGGCACTCAGAACACAGTTAAGAACACAGATGAGGAATCTAGGAGTTTGCGTGCATTCATTTGAAAGTCACTGTGATTACACCTTCTTCTGAGAGCTGAGCAGATTCTTGGTAGGGTCTGCTGACCTAACTACAGAATAGCTCTGAGAATGCCATACATCCTCCTAATGAACCACCTAAGGAAAAAGGTGTGTGGTGGTACTCAGAGGCAGATTACCCAGTAAGCAAGTAAATATAGTCTTGTTGTGTGTACTTTACTATACATTAGTAAATAAGCACAAGTAAGCATAGGCTTACTTGTTTACTGGGTACTCTGTTCCTGTCAGGGACTGTAAATATGAAAAGAGATTTTGATTCCATAGGCAGGTGCTAAGGGGTTGGGAGAGAAACAGATGGCAGCCATACCTCAAAGAAGAATCTTTCATTTGGTGAACAAATGTGAAATTGTTCACTACAGATTAGTAAATAAACACAAGTAAGCCCTTACTTACCTTGCTTATTGGGTAATCCAACACTGGTGATATCCATAATACTTTGCAATTACAGAGCCCTTCTGCCCAAAACACCAATTAATTCATTCTCTTAAACTTCCATTGGGGAAAAAATTTATTCTTGAGAGACAGGTGATGGACAGTTATGATGATCAATTCTTATGCTGCAGTTTTAAAAACTGATGTGGCAAGATTTGAAACAATTCTTCTTATTTGACCATCAGAAATGAAAACACAACTCCCTAATGTCAAGGTCCAGGAGCTCTGGTAGCGTAGTGTCTAAGGCACTTGACTGCTAACCAGAAGGCTGATGGATCCAATCCACCAGCCACTCCTTGGAAGGAAAGTTGGGCAATCTACTTCCGTAGTGATACTGCCTCGGCAACCCAAGGAGGGGTCGCTATGAGTCAGGGCTGACTCGACGGCACACAACAACAACAATGTCAAGGTCTTGTCATTTTCTCCTTGATGTTTCTACATAGGAAAAAGCAGAATAGCATCAATCTTTTTGATTGGGCAAGAGTCAGGAGGTTACAGTGGAGAATAATATTTGATGAGTAACTTGGCTCTGTAGTGACTAAATATCAATTTCTTCATGGGCAGGATAAGTGACCACAAATGAAATGCTCTATAACCCATGACCAGGCCAGTGAGTCATCCAGTTTGAGATGACAAGCTATTATTAAAATAAATCACACAGTGATGAAAAGAGACCAAAAAAGAAGTACTGACCTTCTTCTTTATAAACCTTTCATGTTCTTAGCTTAGGCTTGTTTTATTTTTAGGAACTATAATTGCTTCTCTTGATCCAATCAAATAGGAGTTTCTTTTCTTACATTTTTTGTCAAGTCTTGGATATAAGAACCTTATCCTTGGAGCCTTGCTGATTGTCTCTGAAATGAAACAGGGGTAGAAAATATCAGAGAATTAAAAGAATTCATGGTTGGAAAAAAATTTAGAGGTGATTTAATTGAACAATCCTGAGTAATTGCTTCGCTTGAAGCACAAACTATTCAGAAAATGGAATTTCTTTTGTTAAAGATTCTCAGGGAAGAATTTCTCATAACAATCCTAGCCACTTAAGCAGGTACTTAAAAATTTGGTTCCAGCTAAATCTGTCCCTGTGTCTCTTACTTGTGTAAAGGTTTAAACTCAATGGTAATCTGTAGAGCCCATTTGCTTCTCAATGATTCAATAGGGAAATTACTTCTTAAAGGGAGAGTTACAGGTTGCACTGGTCAAGCATTACTCAAATTTTTCTTTGGAGCTTCCCTTAATATTTGTAAGGTCTCTGGGTGGTGCAAAGGGTTTGCCCTCAACTGTTAAAGTAAAAGTTGGCTGTTTGAACCCACCCAGCAGCACTGCAGAGGAAAGACCTGGCAATCTGCTTCCGTACCAACTGTTGTTGTTGTTAGGTGCTGTTGAGTTAGTTCTGACTCATACCAACCCCCTCTATGTACAACAGAATGAAACACTGCCTGGTCCGGTGCCATCCTTACAATTGTTTCTATGTCTGAGCCCATTGTTGCAGCCATTGTGTCAATCCATCTCATTCAGGTCTTCTTTTGCTAACCTACTATGTGATATTTAAGGTCGTGTGTCTTCTTATTTGGGCTATGATTCTAAGTGGTTTAGAAGTTATGGTGTTGTCATCCCACATGATGAGATTTGATATAATGTAATCAATTCCATGATGTGATCTGCTATGAATAGTCAGTCAGTTAAAAGGAAGTTTCCTGCAGAGTATGGCCTGCTTCCAATATATATGGGAGAACTCTGGCAAAGCTCTATGCTTTTTTCTCAATTTCAATCCTGTATCTGGCTTATCATCATCTGACCTCTAGTTCTTAGACTTGAACCAATGGTCTACCAATTTTGGGATTGTTGCCTTTGCAGACTGTGAGCCTATAGCCTGTCATCTTACCTCCTGATCTTGGATTTGTCAGCCTCCATAGATAGCAGTTTGTTATATTACCTGCCAATTTTGGGTTCATCAGCCCCTGCAGCTACCTGAGCCAAGAGAAGCCTCCAGCTTGGCATTTTACCCATGGATGTGGGACTTGCCAGTCTGTACAACTGTGTGAGCCCATTTCCTTGAGATAAGTCTCTCTCTCTCTCTCTCTCTCTCTCTCTCTCTTTCTATAAGCTTCACTAGTTTTGCCTCTCTACTCATCCTAAGGCATTTGGTCCTGAGAGTGGTTCTACAGAAACAAAATCATAAGGGTGAGTTTTCTAAATTGGTTCTCAAGTCTGATTAGTCATAAAAGTGCTGATGGCTCTGCCTCCAATGATAATCCATGGCATGAGGTGGCAATATTAATACACAAAATAGTACCATCAATAGATCAAGTATTGAGAAGTGAGGCTCTAGATGATTGCATGTTTGATACCTTTCTGCAATTTTGTCAGAATGGGAAATATAAAGAAGCTGGTTAGTTGGTCCTACATATGTAGGATGATGAAAGAATGAGATGAGCTCAGAGCTTCAGAGTCACAGCTCAAGTGCCACATAAAAGACTTTAATGTTGCCACTTTTACCCAAAAACAAGGGTAATTTATAGTAAATAAATAAATAAATTTTAGCTGATATTGCCAAAAACCAAACCCAGAGTCTTATCATAAGAGTGGCTGAATTACAATGCCAATTGAATTGCCAACCTCAAATGGTGTTTGCAGGTAAACTGAGGACATTTATTGGGAAGAAATAAGATCCTAAAACTTGAGATGGGGACATATGGGCAGAAAGTCAGGAAGCTGGCAACACTGAGCCCCTAAATCTGTTGAATCACTCCTGTCAGCAGAACCAGCCCTCTTACCCCCATCTAATGAGACTAACCCAGCTGTGCCTACTGAGCAATTGTCTGAGATATCACCTGAGGTGGCACCTGGGGCATTGCCTGAAGCAAATGACTTATAAGACATTGCTGAATGTTCCCAGAAACCAGCCCCACCACCCATTTTTGCTTCTAGATCTATAACTAGACTTAAGTCCCAGCAAGCCTCAAAAGGTCAGGTACAATATGAGACCCAGGAAGAGGTATGTTACAGTCCAAAACAATTGGTTGATTTTCCTAACACGTACAAACAGAATCCTGGAGAATATGTGTGGGAGTGGCTATTAAGAGTGTGAAATAATGGTGCAAGGAATATAAAGCTAAATCAGTTTGAGCTTATTGATGTGGGCCCACTAAACCCAAATTCTTCATTCAGTGATTCAGCTCAAGAGGTTAGGAAAGGATCTAATAGTTTATTTGGTTGGTTTACTGAAGCACTGGTTATAGAGTAGCCTACAGTAAGTCAAGTAGAAGTACCAGACCTGCCTTGGTATACTGTAGAAGAAGGTATCCAAAGGCTTAGGGAAATTGACATGTAAGAGTGGATTTATCAGATTAGACCCATAGACCCACACATGGAGTGCACACTTTTTATAACAATGGTGAGGAACAAATTTGTGAAGGGTGACTCAGCATCCTTGAAGGTTGCTGTGATTGCTATTCTATGTAAGCCAGATTTGACAGTGGGAACAGGTCTAATTGAATTAAGATATCTAACTACAATGGCTACCACTCATCTGTCAGTTTGTTGTACTGTGGTGGCTTGCATGTTGCTGTGATGCTGAAAACTATGTCACAAGGTGGACAGGTTTCAGTGGAGCTTCCAGACTAAGACAGACTAAGAAGAACGACATGGCTAGGTCCACTTCTAAGAAAATTGACCACTGAAAACCTTATGAATACCAGTAAAACATTATCTAATATAGTGCTGTAAGATGAACACCTCAGGTTGGAAGGCACACAAAATAAAAATGAGTAAGAGCTTCCTCTTCAAAGTAGATTTGACCTTAATGATGTGGATGGAGTAAAGCTTTCAGGACCATGACCAATAACTCAAGACCAGACAAGATGTGGGATGACATCAAAGACGTACACAAAGAAAGCAAAAGGCCATTAAAGAGACAAGAAAGGAAGAAAAGACTCAAATGGATATCAGAAGAGACTTTGGAACCTGCTCTTGAATGAAGAGTAGTAAAGCAAATAAAAGAAATGATGAAGTAAAAGAGCTGAAGAAAAGATTTCAAAGGGCAACTTGAGAAGAAAAAGTAAAGTATTATAATGACATGTGCAAAGACCTGGAGTTAGAAAATCAAAAGAGAAGAACATACTCAGCATTTCTCAAGGTCAAAGAACCAAAGGAAAAAAATTGAGCCTAAAGTTGCAATATTGAAGGATGCTTACTCACTGATCTGCACTGAACACGTTCCCTTGTTACCCTACCGAGAGGGACCAGGTCTTCGGGAGCAAGGTAAGCACAG
>NW_006921626.1:9718084-9728576 GCF_000298275.1 Orycteropus afer afer | reverse complement strand
TGCATGGGGTCGCTATGAGTCGGAAACGACTCGACGGCACTTAACAACAACAACAACAACATGGTCAAAATATAGAATGATGCAGGAAGCATCAAAATAAGATGAAATGAATGCACAGACTCACTGCACCAAAAGAACTGGTTGATGTTCAGACATTTCAGGAGGTAGCATGTGATCAGAAACCTACGGTATTGAAGGAAGAAGTCCAAGCTGCACTGAAGAAATTGGCAAAAGGCAAGTCTCCAGGAATTGATGGAATATCCATTGAAATGTTTACTAAATAGACACAATGCTGGAAATGCTTACTCATCAATGTCAAAAAATTTGGAAGATAGCTACCTGGTAAAGTGACTGGAAGAGACTCACATTTGTGCCCATTCCAAAGAAAGGTGACCCACCAGAATGTGGAAATTATTCAGCAATCTCATTACTATAACATGCAAGTAAAATTTTGCTGAAGATAATTCAAAAATGGTTGCAACAGTATATTGACAGGAAACTCCAGAAATTCAAGTCAGATTCAGAAGAGGAAGTGCAATGAGGGATGAAATCATTGCCTATACCACATGAATATTGCTTAAGGTAAAAAAAAAATACCAGAAAAATGTTTACTTGCATTTTCTTGACTATGCAAATTCATCCAATTATGTGGATGATAGGAAAGTATACATAACATTGTGAAGAATGGGAATTCCAGAACATTTAATTCTGCTCATGTGGAACCTGTACATAGACCAGAAGACCATCCTTTGGACAGAACAAGGGAATACTGCATGGTTTAAAATCAGGAAATGTCTGTGTCAAGATTGTATCCTTTCACCATACTTATTCAATCTGTATGCTGAGCAAATAATCCAAGAAGTTGGACTTTTTGAAGACAGACATGGCATCAGGATTGGAGGAAGACTCCTTAACAACCTGTGATATGCAGGTGACACAACCTTGCTTGCTGAAAGTGTAGAAGACTTGAAGCAGTAACTGATGAAGATAGAGACTACAGCCTTCAATATGAATTTCACCTGAACATAAAGAAAACAAAAATCCTCACAATTGGACCAATAAGCAATATCATAATAAATGAAAAAAAAAAAAAAGATTGGACTTGTCAAATATTATCATTTTACTTGGATACATGGGATCACTGCCCATGGAAGCAGCAGTCAAGAAATCAAATGATGTATAGCATTGGGAAAATCTGCTGCAAAAGTCCTCTTTAAAATGTTAAAGAGCAAAGATACCACTTTGAAGACTAAGATGTGCCTGACCCAAGCCATAGTGATTTCAATCACTTCATATATATGTGAAACCTAGAAAATGAATAAGGAAACCACAGAAGAATTGAAGCATTTGAAATTGTGGTGTTGAAGAATATTGAATGTACTATGGACTATTAGAAGAACAAACAAATCTCCTTAGAAGCAAGAATGGCCTGACTATGTTTCTCATACTTTGGTCGTGTTGTTGGAAGGAACCAGTCCCAGGAGAAGAGTATTGTGCTTGGTAAAGTAGAGGGTCAGTGAAAAAGGAGAAGACCCTTAATGACATGGATCAACAAAGTGGCTGCAAAGATGGGCTCAAGAATGGCAGCAATTTTGAGGATGGCACAGGACCAGGCAATATTTCCTTCTGTTGCACATAGATATAGTTGCTATGAGTCAGAGCCAACTCAGCAGCATCTAACAACAACAACTACTACAACGGGGCTTATTGGACCTCATGGTGGTAGGGGCCAAGAGGCAGAATTTAATGGACAAAGAGAAGGTGGGCATGGTTACTATAATGGACAACAGAGTCAAAGCAGTAATCAGAATAGTCTGATTTTTATGGACTTATGGCATAGACTTAGGCATGATGTGCTTAGAAGTGAAATAGATGGGAAATCTACTAAATATTTCCTTGATCTGTACAAGAATAAGAATTCTAGGTCAAGTTAACAACGGTCTAACTTGGATCACCCAAATACAGAGTCATGGCCCATCAATCAGTTCCTAGACTTGAACCAGTTTACAGACACTGGTTCCCCTGAATGAAGGGAAGGCAAAGAGGGTGACAGGCTGAGCCATAAACTTTTGGCTGTCCAGAAGGTGCAGCCATTTTGAATGTTTACAAGTGGTTTGACAATTTTGAATATTTAAAGCGACAGCATTCTCTCAGATTCCAGGAACCTAAGAATAGGCTCCACTTGCTGGGGACTACAATGACATTACAGATGCAAATGACAGGAATGGTGCGATATTCCTCTTGTTACTCTTATACCCCACACCATCTTGGTGAATGGAGGTGTGACTATCTCTCCTCCCACCCACCTTCTGTGCCTGCAGGAATTCTATCCCAGTCTGTGTTCTCCAAAGGAGCTTGGGTACCCTGCCCCTCTACCCAGATTTTTTTTTTTCCTTTTTCTAGTTTGTTTGTTTTTATCAGTTCTGAAATTATTATTGTTATTATTTCATCCTTTCTATTATTATTCTTTATTCTTTTCCCAGGTTCTAGTTTTCAACTTTTTTTCTCTTCCCTGTTCTTGGTTCCCATCTTTTTCTTTCTCATGGTTAACCCCATTCCTTGTTGTTCTATTTGCATTTTTCCCAGTTTTTTCTTCATTATTCTTGTACTCTACCTCTTTTTCCTTATTCCCCCTACCCAGATATTGTGGGGGTTTTTGTTTGTTTTTATTTTTCTTTTTTTCATGATTGTACCTCTGTATTTATGCTGTGTTTTTTGTCTGCTGGCTTTTACTTTTTTTATGTTTTTTCAATCATTGTTTTTGTCTAACTGAGTGGGACCTCTGGTAGCGTAGTGCCTAAGGCACTTGACTGCTAACCAGAAGGCTGGTGGTTCAAACCCACCAGCCACTCCTCAGAAGGAAGTTTGGGCAATCTACTTCCATAGTGATACTTCCTTGGAAACCCAAGGAGGGGTCACTATGAGTCAGGTCCGACTCGACGGCTCATAACAACAACAACAACAACTGAGTGGGTGACAGCAAGCACACCCATATGATGCAACCACACTCACACTTCCTGCAGCTCCACTTACTGTAAGATGCTCCACTTCTTTCTCCACCAACTGGCCAATAAGTGACCACTAAGAAGAGTCTGACTCACCCTTAACTGATCTTCACAAACAGTTAACAGAGATCTAAATACAACAATGTCATAATGTCTCAGAGACAACAGACCATCATAGTCTACACAAAGAAACAAGATAAAGCAGGAGAAATAATGGGCCAGGATACAGACCCAGAACACATCCCTGAGGAAGAAGTAGCACTTGAACTCCTTGATAAGGAATTCAAAAGAATTATACTTAGGTATGCTCAAAAGATCGAGAAAATGATCAAGGAAATCACTGATAAAATTAAGGAAAACAGAGGCAAAATTCTGGAACAATTTAGGAAGAAAATACAAGAACAAAATGGCAAAATAAATGAAAAATCAGAAGTGATACAAAATCTATAGATAGAAATCCAGAAGATTAATACTGAACTTTCAGAAATAGATAACGCATTGCAAGGGCAAAGGAGTAGCATCAAATCAGTGGAAGAAAGAATTAATGAGATTGAAGACAAATACCTCAATACTTCTTTGGAAAGGGATCAATAAGAAAAAAGATCAAAACAAAATGAAGAAAGCCTAAGGATCATGTGGGATCCCATCAAAAGGAATAATCTATGTGTAATCAGAATTCCAGAAAAGGAAGAGAGAAAGAAAACCACTGAGAAAATGGTCCAAGATTTCTTGGAAGAGAACTTCCCTGATACGATGAAAGATAAGAATATATCCATTCAGGAAGTCCAACAAACCCCAAACAGTGTAGACCCCAAAAGAAAATCACCATGACATAGCATCATCAAACCCATCAAAACCAAAGACAAAGAAAGAATCCTGAAAGCAGCTTGGGAAAAACAAAACATTACCTACAAAGGACATTCAAGAAGAATAAGCTCTGATTTCTCAGCAGAAACCATGCAAGTGAGAAGGCAATGGGATGGTATATATATATAACCCCAAAAGAAAAATTTCCAACCAAGAATTATATGCCCAGCAAAATTGTCCCTCAAATATGATGGAGATTTCCAGATAAGCAAAAATTAAAGGAATTTGTTAAAACCAGACCAACCTTACAAGAGATACTGAAGGGAGTCCTTTGAACAGAGAACCAATAATAGCATACAACAACTGACCATTAATACAAAAGATGACATGACCCAGAAACTAATAAAGCTATGGAAGTATCCAAAGTAAAATAAGCTTACACGATTGTAAACAGAGAACCAGAGACGTCAATTAGCAAATGAGGACATTACAAACCGAAAAAAGGAAAAAAAAATAGTGTAGTTACAGAACTTCTATATGGTAAGGAAGTCAAGAGAATTGCAGGATAGAATGGACTATTCTAAACTCTGGGAGAAAATTATAAATCTCAGGGTAACCTCAAAGAAAAATGATAAACCTTCATATCACAATAAAAAAGAGGACAAGCACAAACATTTAGCAAATACTAAAAGAATAGCAACAAAGGAAATGATAATAAGATTCATAAACATAATGAGTTCAGCACAGAATATAATATGGAACAAAGAAACCAGGAACACCATGAAAAAACACATAACAAAATGACAGCAACCAATTCATACTTGTCTATAATTACAATGAATGTCAGTGGATTAAATGCACCACTCAAGAGACAGAGAGTTGCGGACTGGATAAGAAAACATAACTCATCAATATGCTGTCTACAAGAGACACACCTTCAAGATAAAGACAAAAATAGACTAAAAATCAAAGATTGGAAAAAGATATATAAAGCAAATGGCAACCAAAGAAGAGCAAGAGTGGCAATATTAATATCTGAAAAAAATTGATTTTAAGACAAAAACCACTGTACAAGACAAAGAAGGATATTATATAATGATTAAAGGATCAATTGAGCAAGAAGATATAACCATAATAAATATCTATGGACCCAATGAAAGAGCCCCAAAATACATAAATCAGACTTTACCAGAACTGAAAAGGCAAATAGATGACTCCATGTCATAGTAGGAGACTTTAATACACCACTTTCAATGAAAGATAGACCAACTAGAAAGAAACTCAACAATAATGCAGAAGAGCTAAACTATATCCACCAACTTGGCCTCATATACATCTACAGAGCATTTCACCCAACAGCACCACAATATATATTCTTTTCTAGTGCACAAGGAACATTCTCCAGGATAGACCATATGTTAGACCATAAAGAAAGCCTTCATAAATTTAAAAACATTGAAATACTGTAAAGCATCTTCTCAGACCAAGATGCTATAAAATTAGAAATCAATAATAGGAAGATCAATGGAAAAAGAACAAACACATGGAAACTGAGCAACACCCTCCTTAATACTGACTGGGTAATAGAAGAAATAAAAAAATGAAATTAAAAAATTCCTTGAATCAAATGAGAATGAAAATACAACACACCCAAATCTTTGGGACACAGCAAAAGCAGTGATCAGAGGCCAATTTACAGCATTAAAAGCTCACATCAAAAAAAAAAGAAGAACCAAAATCAACACTTTAAACCAACATCTCCAAAATTCTACAAAGAACAGCAAGAAAAGCTTACAGTCAGCAGAAGAAAGGAAATAATAAAGATTCGAACAGAGATAATTGAAATGGAAAATAGAAAGACAATAGAAAACATCAGAAAGACTAGAAGTTGGTTTTTTGAAAAGATTAATAAAATTGACAAACCACTGGCAAATTTAACAATGGAAAAGAGAGAGAGAATACAAATAATAGGAATAAGAAATGAAACAGGTGACATCACAACAGAACCAACTGAAATAAAAAGGATAATATCAGGATACTATGGAGAACTGTACTCCAACAAATTTGAAAGCGTAGAAGAAACTGACAGATTTCTAGAAACACGATACTTACCTAAACTAACACAGACTGAGGTGGGAAAGATGAACAGACACACAACAAAACAAAAAATTAACAGGTTGTAAAAAATTACCAATAAAAAAAGTCCTGGCCCAGACAATTTCACTGGAGAATTCTACCAAACATTCAGAGAAGAACTGACACCAATCCTACTCAAACTATTCCAAAACATAGACAAGGATGGAATCCTCCCAAATTCATTTTGTGAAGCAAGCATAACCTTGATACCAAAACCAGGTAAGGACATCACTCAAAAGGAAAACTGCAGACCAATATCCCTCATGAATATAGATGCAAAAATCTTCAACATAATCCTAGCCAATAGACTCCAATAACATATCAAAGAAATCATTCATTATGACCAAGTGGGGTTCCTACCAGGTATGTAATGTTGGTTCAACATTAGAAAAACAATCGTTATCCACCACGCAGATAAAACAAAGCAAAAGAACCACATGATCATATTAATCAATGCCGAAAAGGCATTTGATGAAATCCAACACCCATTCCTGATCAAAACTCTAAGCAAAATAGGAATTGAAGGGATATTCCACTACAATCACAAAGTACATATATGCAAAAACAACAGCCAACATTATTCTCAATGTAGAGAGATTAAAACCATTCCCCTTCTGAACAGGAACCAGACAAGGACGCCCTCTGTCACCATTCTATTCGGCATTGTGCTGAAAGTCCTGCAGGGGCAATAAGGCAAGAAAGGGAAATCAAAGGCATCCAAAGTGGTAAGGAAGAAGTCAAACTATTCCTGTTTGCTGATGATATGATCCTATATCTAGAAAACCCAAGAGACTCAGTGAAAAAAACCTACTGAAACTAATTGAGAGATTTAGCATCGTGGCAGGATACAAGATCAACTTACAAAAATCAGTTGGATTCCTCTACACCAGTAAAGAGATTACTGAAAAAGAAATAAGGAAATCAATACCATTTAAAATAGCTACCAAAAAAAAAATGCTTGGGAATAAATCTTAACAGGGACACAAAAGACCTGTACAAAGAAAACTATAAAAGGCTACTTCAAGAAACTGTAAGAGTTCTACATAAATGGAAGAACATACCATCCTCATGGATAGGAGGATTGAACATTGTGAAAATGTCAGTTCTACCCAAAGCAATCTATACATTCAAAGCAATCCCAATTCAGATCCCATCAACATTCTTTAAGGATATGGAAAAACCACTAACTTTATATGGAAAGGAAAGAGACCTCAGGTAAGCAAAGCATTATTGAAGAAGAGCAAAGTAGGAGGTCTCACACTCTCGGATCTTAAAACCTACTATACAGCCACAGTATTCAAAACTGCTTGGTATTGGTACAATGACAGACACATAGACCAATGGATTAGACTTGAGAACCCAGAAATAGATTCATTAAATGGGGGAAGAGATTGTCTGTTTAACAAATGGTGCTGGCAAAACTGGATATCCATTTGCAGAAAATGAAACAAGATCTTTACCTCACACCATACACAAAAACTAACTCCAGATGGCTCAAAGAGTTAAATGTGAAACCTAAAAGTATAAAGTTCCTCCAGGAAAAACTAGGGGTAAATTTAGGGGCTGTACTATATGGTATAAATTGACTATCAAGCATAACCCAAAATGCACAAACAGCAGAAGATAAACTAGATGAATGGGGCCTTCTAAAAATTAAAATTTATTATTTCTTATTTATTTTTCAGCAATCTCCTTGCTGATGTAGAAGAATCCAACTGATTTTTGGATGTTGATCTTGTATCCCACCACTATGCTAAATCTCTCAATTAGTTGTAGTAGATTTTTTACTGAGTCTCTTGGGTTTTCTAGATATAGGATTATATCATCAGCAATGCTGCTGGTGATATACACATTACTAGGAATATATCCTAAAGAAGTGAGAGCCAGGACAAGAACAGATATATGCACAGACACATTCATTGCAGCACTATTTACAATAGCCCAAAGATGGAAACAACCTAGATGCCCATCAACAGAAGAATGGATAATCAAACACACACTGGAACAGTATGCAACCCTAAAGAATAATGTAGAATCAGCAAAACACTGCTTGGAGGATATCATGCTGAGTGATATATTCAGTCACAGAAGGGCAAATATTGTTATTAGTCTGTTATTGTAAAAAGTCAAGAAAAGGTTTATATATGGAAGGAAAGCTTCTTTGTTGGTTACCTGGGGTGGCAGGGGAAGGGACGGAACACTGTTAGATAGGTAGAAACATGTAATTCATTATGATTTGGGTGAAGAAAAGGGCAATGTACCAAATGTGAGTGACCAATATGGTGGCATTGAGGAAGAAACAGACATAGAGAGATGCATGGGAGGTATAGACAACAAAGATGAACCTTTTTGCACATACTGTACTGCATTGTCAGTGAAGGCAAATGCTGATATACAGGTGGATGGATGGGTGGATAGGCTGAACTATTAGGTATGTCTATGCAGGGGGACTATATGCAAGACCATGTATAGGGTTGGCAGACAATGTTTCCACAAGTGTATTTGTATGTTCTGTAAGAATTCCCAGGTATATGGTAGAGCTGACAAGGAACAAGGTTGTAGTCACTGCTTGGCCACAGCCAGCTACCAGAGGGAGCAAGTAGTTGAACCTGTGGGCTTGGGACCATAGTCGCAGGGGACATTAAGCTCAACTGGCATAATATACTACACAAAAAGCTTAGCTCCACATCCTACTTTGGCAAGTAGTGACTGGGATCTTAAAAGCTTGCAAGTGGCCACCTAGACGCAACAATGGGTCTCTCCTCATCCAGAGAAAAGAAGAATGAAGAAAACCAAAGACGCATGGAAACAATTAGTCCAAGGGACTGGTACAACATGTGATCCTCAGCATATACAACTATGAGACCAGAAGAACTAGATAGTGCCCGGCTACCACTGTCAGTCACTCAAAGGGGGATCTATGTAGGAGATCCTGGATAGAGTGGGAGAACAATGTAGAACAAAACTCAAAATCATTAACAAAAAAAAAAAAAGAAAGAAAGAAGAAAAAAGGGACCAGTTTTGCTGGTCTGATAGAGCCTAATGGAACCACTGAGACTGTGGACCCTAGCTGCCTTTCAGGTCTGGAGTTGAACTCATACTCCTGTGGCTTTTAGCCAAACAAAAGACAGGCAAATGAGCTGAACTTTTACATTAGGAGATAAACTCCTTGGAGAGATCAATCATGGGAGAACAGAAGGGCTGTGTATGTACAGGTAGACAGCTCAAGGGGCAGGATTGCATGGGACAGAACACAGGGAAGAGGTAACTATGAGGAGGAAGTGGGAGGGGAGCTGTTGCATTGTGGGAAATTGCAGTCAATGTCATAAACAAAGTGTATGTGAGCTGTTCTATGGAAAGTGAATTTGCTCTTGTAAACTTTCACCCAAATCACAATAAAAATTAAAAAAAAAAAAAAAACCTCAATAGTATCAGGCAAACTTTACAGTCACTGTTCAAAGATTTATCTAGCCTACTTCTACCAAAAAGCCAAGGATCCAATTTTCTGGATAAATTGCATAGTACATGCTCCATAATTGGATGGTTTTGAAGGAAGATGCCTGCCTTTGCTTACATCATTCAAACTCTGCCAACTTCACTTCTCAATCTGCATGTCATGTCTTCAAACGTCTTTCCTAGATTCCTTAGTATCTGAGTTTATTAAAATACATGGTTGGATTTAAAATTTTTCGGGATTCCCTTCCCTTAATAAAAACACAAAAATTATACTATTACAATGCTTCTTGCATAAACTAAACTACACTGAAAATCTGCCCTTTTAAAAAAGAAACAATTTAAATCCATCCTACTCACAACTAAGAAACATTTATGGGGTGTCGAAAAAGTTATGTAACAACCAATGAAGATTTGTGCCTGTGAGTCTATAAATTAACCATAAATGTCAGTGAACTTGTCTCTCGGCTCAGTTACCTGATATATTAGAGAAGACTGTTTAAAATAAGAAGGCCTCAAATAACACAAAACAGGTGTCCAGGAAAACAGCCTTCCCCTCCTAGTTTCTAGCTCTGGCTTTGATAGTCAGGTTTACCCAGGGAGAGGGGAACCCTAGGCCTGCCCCTTTTCCTTCTCAGCTTTCATCCCCTGTTTTGTTTTATTTACCCTGCAGTTACATAATGGAGTCACCATGGAGCTATTCTTTTTAAAATACTTGGCTGAGAATTCATTGTCTTAACTTGGTTTCCTTTTTCAGTACTGGTGGTTTATGCTTATATAAACACATTGACTGCTAAGTCTTAGTATGTTTTTTCTATCCTGTTTCTCACAGCACTAGATTTAGGAGAGCTATCCTCCTTATGAGGAGCTCTGGTAGCATAGTGCCTAAGGCACTTGACTGCTAACCAGAAGGCTGATTGTTCAAACCCACCAGCCACTCCTCAGAAGGAAGGTTGGGCAATCTACTTCCATAGTGATACTGCCTTGGAAACCCAAGGAGGGGTCGCTATAAGTCAGGTCAGACTCGACGGCACATAACAAAAACAAAAGAACAGGATCTGGGGTTCTTTGACTACAGTCTACTTTGCTTT
>NW_006921626.1:9715969-9717984 GCF_000298275.1 Orycteropus afer afer | reverse complement strand
ACCAGCCACTCCTCAGAAGGAAGGTTGGGCAATCTACTTCCATAGTGATACTGCCTTGGAAACCCAAGGAGGGGTCGCTATGAGTCAGGGCCGACTCTACAGCACATAACAACAATAACAATATCCTCCTTATGTAGCTATGTAGTATGTGTGTGTGTGTATGTGTGTGTGTGTGTAAGGAGCCCTGGTGGCTCATGGTTAAGTGCTCAGCTGCTAACTGAAAAGTTGGCAGTTTAAACCCACCCATAGTTTCCTCAGTAGAAAATACCTGGTAATTGGCTCCTGTAAAGATTGCAGCCTAGGAAACCCTATGGGACAGTTCCACTCTGTTATATAGGGGTGCTATGAGTCAGAATTGACTCCAGACCACCTAACAAAAACAAGTGTATATGTAACAAACTATTTGCTATTTAAACATTCTTCACATGTATAATTCAGTGACATTAATTGTGTTCATCATGTTGTGCAACCATCTCCATTATCCATTTCCAAAATTTTTCATCAGTCATCCGTAAAGGAAATTAAGTGTTCCCTAAGCAATAAGTCTTCCTTTCCCCTTGCTCGAGCCCCTGATAACCACTAACAAACATAGGTCTGCATACACTTACTTAATTTAGATATTTCATACAAATGGAATCATTTTCTATTTATACTTTTGTGGAAATAACGTCTTTGATTTTTTATTTTTATTTCTTGCTCCATCTTACAAGAAAAAAAAAAAAGTCCCATTTTCTTTGTCATATTTGACCAGGCCTCTTCTGCAGTGCTACTCTGTAGTAAACCAAACCAAACCAAACTCATTGCTGTCAAGTCGGGTCCAACTCAGAGCGACCCCTCCTTGGGTTTCTGAGGTGGTATCACTACAGAAGTGGATTGTCCAATCTTCCTTCTGAGGATATGCACAGCAAAAGAACCCAATTGAACAGTTTCCGCATGTATAATTCAGTAACATCAATTTTATTCTTCAAGTTGTACAACCAGAGTTCTGTTAAGATGGCAGAATAGGCAGAAAGACTGCACAGACCCTCTTCAACAAAGAAAAGGGAAACCAATTAACACAGACACAAAAGATAATCCTGGACCCCTGAGCCTTGAGGGGAAGGATATAGACATGGACTAAACTCCAACTAGCAGAAAAATTTGCATGAAAATACCAAAAAAGGAGACATATGAATCTGTGCGGTCTGGCAGTGATTCTGAGTGATCCTGATGGCACAGACAGTTTGGATATTGCCGAGTGATGGTAGGACCTCAGAATTAACCTAAAATTCACCCTGCTAGCCAGGGATTGCACGAAGGACTGTTCTGACGGCTGGGGAATTAAAGGGGGAGCAGCGAAGAGGAAGGCAGGCTGAGTTGTGAATTTTTGCCTCTCCCTAGGGTGCAGCCATTTTGAATGTTTACAAGCAATTTGACCGTTTTGGATATTTAAAGCGACAGTGTTCTCCCAGATTCCAGGGACTTAAGAACAGGATCCACTTGCGGGAACCTCAAGGACATTCCGGACGCAGATGACTGGAAAGGTGCAACATTCTCCTTGTTACTCTTATAACCCACATCTTCTTGGTGAACAGAGGTGCAGCCACCCCTCACTCCCAACCACCTTCTGGCCTGGCAGGAATTCCATCTCAGTCTGCATGCTCCGACGAAGCCTGGGTGCCCTGCCCTGCCCCAATTTTTATTTTTTATTTTTTCTGTTTTTTATTTTGTTTGTTTTTGTATGTTTTAAAACTACTATTATTATTATTATTACTTTTGTCCTTTTTTACTATTATTTTTTATTCTTCCCCTCCCAGGTTCTAGTTTTTAGGCTTTTTTCTTTCCCTATTCCTGGTTGCAATTTTTTTTTTTCTTTATCATGACTAACCCCATTCCTTGTTTTTCTTTATGCATTTTTCCCATTTTTTTCCTTCATTATTCTCCCTCTCTACCTTTTTTCTCTTATTGTCTCTCCCCAGATAATGCAGGGTTGTTTTTTTTTTTGTTTTTTTTTTTCTTTTTCCCTTTTTTTGGTT
>NW_006921626.1:9703750-9715572 GCF_000298275.1 Orycteropus afer afer | reverse complement strand
TGAGAGACAGACCAAGGAAAACACAGACAAAACCCTAGAAGAATTTTGGAAGAAAATACAAGAACAAAATGACAAAATAAATGAAAAGTTAGAAATATTCTAAATCTACAGATCAAAATCCAGAAGATTAATACTAAATTGTCAAAAATAGATAACACATTGAAAGGGCAAAGGAGTAGAATTAATGCAATGGAAGACAGAATTAATGACATTGAAGACAAGTTGTACAACCATTCTCGTCCTCCTTTTCCAAAATTGTTCCTTCCCCACAAACACTGTCAATTTGATCCCATATGGTCAGCTCTTAAAAAAACATAATCCTCAAAGTAGACATTTTTCACTAGATAAGCTGAACTATTCTTTGGTTTTAATAAGACTCAAGGGGATATTTTTGGTTTAAATTTTAAAGATCATCTCAGAATGATGGGTAAGTGGTTCATCCAGCCCCCATGGCTCCAGAAAATCTAGAGTATATGAGAATTTGAAATTCAGCTCTGCATTTTCCTCCTTTTGATCAAGATTCCTCTGTAGACTCATTGATCAAAATGTAGGAACTGTATTTTAAATGTATGTAATTTTAATTAAAGGAGGTCTGGTGGTGCAGTATGTGAAACATTTGACTGCTAACCAGAAGGTTGACAGTTCAAACCCACCAGCCACTCTGTGGAAGACTGGACAATCTACTTTCATAAAAGATTGGGAGCTCTGGTCATGTAGTGCCTAAGGCACTTGACTACTAACCAGAAGGCTGGAGGTTCAAACCCACCAGGCATTCCTCGGAAGGAAAGTTGGGCAATCCATTTCCATAGTGATACAGCTTCAGAAACCCAAGGATGGGTCTCTATGAGTCAGGTCCAACTCAATGGCAAATAACAACAACAATAATTTTAATTAAAAATTTAAAAGCTACAAATGGTTATGGTTGTTAGTAGCCCTCAAGTCGATTCTTCTCATTGCAAACCCATGTGTGTCAGAGTAGAACTGCTCCAAAGAGTTTTCAAGTCTGGAGATCTGTATTCAGAGTTGACATTATGACCCCTGGCCTTTTAAAGCACTGTGTTGTAGGCATAAGGTCATCAAACTGTTCCCTAAGATTTGTGCATTTTACTATATGTATGTTTTGCTATGCAAGGCATAATGAAATATATCTGCAGGTCCAGTATTCAGGCTGGACTCCAGTCTGTGACAATTGCACCAGGAGTGCTGTAAAAAAGACCTACTTCAGTAGTTCCTCACTGATTATCCAATGAGTCTTCTTTCTCAGGTCTTTTTGAGGGGAGGGACCATTCTTCATTGTAATCTAGCATCTGGCTAGGGTGCCTCTTACATACTGAGTGCTCAGAAAATGTTTCCATGAATGAAGGGTCCCTCCTGACATTGAAAAACCCAGATTGAAGTCACTTTTCTGGGTAGGGTCTTTTGACATGTGTGGTCATGGTCCCTGGGTGGTACAAATGATTTGCATTCGACTGCTAACCTAAAGGTTGGTGCTTCATACCCATCCAGCAGTTCAAAGAAATAAAAGTCCAGTGATTTGCTTCCATAAAGATTACAGACAAGAAAACCCTATGGAGAAATTCTAACCTGTATCATGGGATCACCATCAGCCAGATCAACTTGATGGCAACAGGTTTGGTTTCTTGGTTTTGACATGTGTGTGACCTGGAGTTTTGGGCTCTAGAACCAATTCTGACCTTGACCTTGTAGAGGGGCATATGGCCATGTAGATGAACATCCTAGACTGCCAACAACTCACCCTTGTTTCTAGATGGCAGAACCCCGTGACTGGTTCTGATGGCTTGCTCAATGTGATCTCTGATGTGCTAAGTACACTGTTGTTGATAGGTGCTGTTGAGGATGCTCTGACTCATAGCAACCCTATGGACAACAGAACAAAACACTGCACAGTCCTGTGTCAGCCTCGTAATCCTTGCTATACCTGAGCCATTGTTGCAGTCACTGTGTCAATCCATGGTGTTGAAGGCCTTGCCCTTTTTCGCTGACTCTCTACTTCACCAAGCATAAAGTTCTTCTCCAGGGAATGGTCCCTTCTGACAACATGACCAAAGTAGGTGAGACAAAGTCTGGCCATACTTGCTTCCAAGAAGGATTCCAGCTGCACTTCTTCCAGGACAGATTTCTTAGTTCTTCTGGCAGTCCATGGTACTTTGAGTATTTTTCACCAGCACCACAACTCAAAAGCATCAACCCTTCTTCTGTCTTCCTTATTCATTGTCCAGCTAAGTCCATTAGTACCCTCTTAATCCAAACCTGAGTATTTGCCTTCTTCCTGACAGTAATGTTTTACCTCCAGGGAACAGACTGCCCAAGAACCACAGTATAATGATTGGTGTCCTGCAACAAGCTAACAACTACTCAATGATAACTACCTGGATTTCTGAATATTACAAGTAAGGTTCTACCTGCCTCACAGGGCAGCCTGAGATATTGTGTTAGTCTGTGAGTATTGACTAAGACCTTGTGTGCCACCTGAGACATTGCTCTCCCTTCTTGGAGACTGTCTTCTTCAGTCAGACCAGATGCTCTCTGGCTACCTCTTCCCCATCCCATATACGCTTTCCATACTTCACCTGTGGGTTTCTGAATCCAGAGTGTACTTTGAATGGGGTATTCAGAGTGTCATAGGCATCCACGATTTTGCCTGACAGAGAAATCTGCTTTCAGCACCCCTCTGTAATCTAGTTTTCTTGCCCAAAGCCAAACAAACAAACCAACAAAATCAAACTCACTGCCTGATTCATAGTGACCCTCATTGGGTTTCCAAGGCAGTAAATCTTTATGAAAGTAAATTGCCCCACCTTCTTTCCATGGAGCAGCTGATGGGACAGCAAAGCCAAGGCAAGTGCACAGTGATCCCCCAGGAGAAGAGACATACATGGAAGGAGGTCAGTAGAACCAGCAAGGTAGAGAGGGAAACCAAGACTGAGGATTCATGTGGAGACAAAATGGACCTTAACACTAGAGTTAGTCTGTGGCCGACTTTATGCAATTCTCATCCTAAGTGTGAGTTCATTCATCATCTTGGTTGGCATGAGTCCTAAGTTAAAGACCTCCTCCAGGTGCTGGTATATCTAGATGGTGGAAGGTGGAAGAAGGGATTGGGGAGGAGGGAACGATACTCTTCCTTTATTCTTAAAATCTTGATACCCATCTCTGGCATGTGAAATTGGGCAGGTATTCAGACAGGACAGTATTAATCCCTTGTGCCAAAAGTAGGGACAGCAGACAAATGCTACTCCTGACAAACTGCTGGCTTAACAAGGGCTCTTTGTGTCTGGGTGTCTGCTGGTAGCACAATGCTTAAGAGAATTGGTGTTGAAGACAGACCTGATTTGAATCCCTGAATCCCACATGTCATAGTTTTATGACCTTGTGAATGTTATTCACCCTCTCTGTGATTCAGTTTCTTCACTTGTCACAATGGGTATAATAGTAGTTCATACCTCATAGGGTTATTGTGAAAATCAGGTGATTTTATACTGTTCAAAGTTTAAGATAATGTTGCACATTTTAAGTGCTCAGCACTCATCAACTATTACTATTTGTGAATGTGTAGCAGCAAAACCTCCCGTGGACTGAATGGGTAGAGTGCCTTAAAATTAATTAAGAAAACCTATGAGAAAAAATGAAAGAGCCCTTGTGGCACAATGGTTAACTGCTTGGCTGCTAACTGAAAGGTTGGCAGTTTGAATCCACACAGCAGCTCTATGGAGAAAAACCTGGCGATCTGTTCCCATATAGATTACAGCCTAGAAAATCCTATTGGGCTGTTCTATTCAGTCACATGGGGTCCCTGCAAGTTGACAATTGACTTGATGGCACCTAACAACAATAACATGGGAAAATGAATGCCTTCTCTCTGATAATGGAATAACCATGTGAGGTCCATATAATCAAATGACCTAAACCCAATGACCAGTGTTATTACCCAACTTAAAAATGCAACTGAAATAAGAGCCACAACTAAAATCTCCACCTCTCTTGCTCACATGAAAAATCTAACCAAAGATAGAAATGGAGGATCTGATATTTTTGCTATTGATGTTGTAAAAACATATATGACACATTTGCCAATTCAACACTTTTCAGGTGTGCAACTTAGTGATATCCATTACATTAATCACGTTGTGCAACCATCACACATACTCAGTGCCAAATTTCCCATTACCATCAATAACACTGCTTCCTAAACAATGATTCTCCTTTTCTCCCTTCCTTTCATCCCTGGTAACTTTGGTTTCTATATATTTGCCTGTTCTTGATATCATACAATGTTTGTCCTTTTGTGTTTGACTTACTTCACTCAGCATAATGTTTTTAATGTTGCAGCATGAACCAAGACTATTTCTCTTTATGGCTGAGTAATAGACCATTGTACATGTATACCACATTTTGTTTATGGAGGACTTGATTTTTTTCTTCCCATTTTGTTTCTATTTTTATTGTTTCTTAAAATCCCTTCACTCATATCAAACCTGTGTCTTAATTATCCAACCATTTTCTCTCCTTCCTTCTCCCCTCCCATCCCTGGTAACCAACAAAGAAAATTTCTTTCCCTGTGTAAACTTTTCCCTGACTTTTTACAATAATGAACTCATACAATATTTGTCTTTCTGTGATTGTCTTTTTTACTCGACATAATGTCCTCCAAGTTCATCCACATTATGAGGTGATTTGATGATTCTTCATCATTGTTTAATATTGCATAGCATTCCATTGTGTGTATGTACCATAGTTTGATTATTCATTCATCTGTTGATAGACACACAGGTTGTTTCCATCTCTTTGCTATTGTAAAGGTTTCTGCAATGAACATGAGTGTGCATACATCTATTCGTGCCCTGGGCCTCACCTCTTTAGGATATATTCCTAGTAATGGGATTGCTGGATTAAATGATATTTCTATTTCCAACTTTTTAAGGAAGCACCAAACTGTTTTCCACAATGGGTATGACATTTTACTGTCCCACCAGCAGTGTAAGAGAGTTTCAATCTCTCTACACCCTCTCCAGCATTTGTTGTTTTCTGTCCTGTTGAACTTTGCTATTATTGCTGGAGTAAGATGATATCTCATTGTTTTGATTTGCATCTCTCTAATGGCTGGTGGCATGGTGTCTAAAGCATTTGATTGCTAACCAGAAGGTTGGAGGTTCAAACACACCAGCCACTCCTCAGAAGAAAGATTGGGCAATCTACTTCCATAGAGATACCACCTCAGAAACTCAAGGAGGAGTCGCTATGAGTCAGAAACGACTTCATGGCCATGAGTTTGTTTTTTTTATTTTTTTTAATGGCTAATTATTGTGAGCATTTCTTCATGTATTTGTTGGCTGCCTGAATATCTTCTTTAGTGAAGTGTCAGTTCATATTCTTTCTCTGTTTTTGAATTGGATTGTTTGTCTTTTTGATGTGGAGGTGTTGAAGTTTTCTATAAATTTTAGGGATAAGTCCCTTTGTCAGATATGTTGTTGCCCAACATTTTTACCCCAATCTGTAGGTTATTTTTCACTCTTTTGAAGAAGTCTTTTGATGTACATAAGAATTTAATTATTAGAAGGTCCCAGTCATCTATTTTCTCTTCTGCTGTTTTGTGGATTTTGGGTTATACTTAATATTCTATTTACACTATAAATCAGGGCCTCTAAGTCTGCCCCTATTTTATCTTTTATGAACTTTATAGTTTTAGGCTTTACATTTAAGTTTTCTATCCAGCTGAGTTAGTTTTTGTGTATGGTGTGAGGTATGGATCTTGTTTCATTTTTCTGCAAATGGATACCCACTTTTGCCAGCACCACTGTTGATGAGACTATCTCTTCCCCATTAAATGGGTTTCAGCCCTTTGTCAAAGGTCAGCTGACCATGGGTGGATGGATCCATTTCTGGACTCTCAATTCTGTTCCACTGGTCTATGTGTCTGTTGTTGTACGAATATCAGGCTGTTTTAACTACTGTGGTTGTATAGTAGGTTTTGAGATCTGAGAGTGTGAGACCTCCCACATTGTTCTTCTTCTTCAGTAGTGCTTTGCTTATCCATGATGTTTCCTTTCCATATAAATTACTGATTGGTTTTTCTATGTCCTTAAAGAAATTGATGGAATTTCGATTGCGATTGCAGGGAATCTATAGATTCTTATTGGTAGTATTTCCATTTTAACAATGTTCAATCTTCCTATCCATGAGCATGGGATATTCTTCCATTTATGTAGGTCTTTTATAGTTTTTTGAAGCAGTGTTTTGTCAGTTTCTTTGTATAGGTCTTTTGTGAAGGACTTGATTCTTGAACATTTATATACATATTTTTAATATATTTATATTTTTTTCTCTCTTTTTATCTCTCTTTATTTAGAAATAATTTCAAATTTACTAAAGATTTAAAAGAATAATCCGAGAGTTCCAGTAGGATGGTGGAATAGGCAGAAAGACTGCACAGATCCTCTTCAACAAAGAAAAGGGGAACCAATTAACACAGATATGGAAGATAATCCTGGGCTCCTAAGCTTTGAAGGGAAGGATATAGAAATGGACTAAATTCCAACTAGCAGAAGAATTTGCATGAGAACACCAAAAAAGGAGACATACAGAGCTGTGGTCTGACAGCCATCCTGATAGCACAGACAACTTGGATATTGCCAAGTGGGGTAGGACCTAAGAATTAAACTAAAAGTTGGCTCTGCTAGCCAGGGACTGCACGGAGGACTGCTCTGGTGGCTGGGAAATAAAAGGGGAAGCAGTGAAGAGGAAGGCAGGCTGAGCTGTGGACTTTTGTCTGTCCAGAGGGTACAGCCATTTTGAATGTTTACAAGTTGCTTGACGATTTTGGATATTTAAAGCCACAACATTCTCCAGATTCCAGGGATTTAAGAACAGGTTCCACTTGCTGGGAACTGCAAAGACCTTCTGGACACCCAGACTACTGGAAATGTGTGACATTCCCCTAGTTACTCTTACATCTCACACCCTCTTGTTGAACAGAGATGTGGCCATCTCTCACTCCCACCAACCTTCGAGGCTGGCAGGATTCCATCCCAGTCTGTGTGCTCCAACAGAGTCTGGGTGCCCTGCCCCACACTGTCCAGAATTTTTTTTTTTCTTTTTGTTCGTTTGTTTTTGTCTGTTTTAAATTGCTATTATTATTATTATTATTGTCCTTTTTATTATCATTCTTTATTCATCCATTCACAAGTTCTAGTTTTCAGCTTTTTTTCTTTTCCCTGTTCCTGTTTCCAGTATTTTTTCTTTCTTGTGGATAATCCTATTTCTTGTTTTTGTTTTTGCATTTTTCCCATTTTTTTCTTCACTATTCTCCTTCTCTACTTTTTTCTCTTATTGCCCTCTCCCCAGATATTCCAGTGTTTTTTGTTTTGTTTTTGTTTTTTTTCCCCTTTTCTCTTTTTTGGTTACTGTTCCTGTGTGATTATATGGTGTGTTTTTTGTTTATTTGCTTTTACTTTTTTATGGTTATTCAATTGTTATTTTTGTCTAACTGAATGGAATATAGCAACAGTCCCCATATGACACAACTACACCCATGCCTCCTGCAGCTTCACTTACTGAGTGAGAGTCACCACCTTCTTCTCTACCAATGGGCTTATGACAAACAACCACCAAGAAGACCCTGACTCACCTTTAGCTGCTCTTCACAAACAGGTAACAGAGATCTTAATACAACAACATCACAATGTCACAGAGGCAGCAGATCATCACAGTCCACACAAAGAAGAAAGATGAAGTGGTAGAAACAAAGGAGCAGGATACAGACCCAGAACACATTCCTGAAGAAGAAGCAGCATTGGAACTCTCTGATAAGAAATTCAAAAGAATTATATTTAGGTATATTCAAAGGATTGAGAGACAGACCAAGGAAAACATAGACAAAACCGTAGAAGAATTTTGGAAGAAAATATAAGAATAAAATGACAAAATAAATGGAAAATTAGAAATGATTCTAAATCTACACATAGAAATCCAGAAGATTAATACTAAATTGTCAGAAATAGATAACATATGGGAAGGGCAAAGGAGTAGAATTGATGTATGGAAGACAGATTAATGAGATTGAAGACAAATACCTGAATACTTCTTTGGAAAGGGATCAATCAGAAAAAAAAGATCAAAACAAAAGGAAGAAAGCCTAAGGATCATTGGGATACCATCAAAAGGAATAACCTACATGTCACTGGAATTCCAGAACAGGAAGAGTAAAATAAAAACACTGAGAAAATTTTCCAAGATATGTGGGAAGAGAACTTCCCTGATATGATGAAAGATGAGAATATATCCATTCAGGAAGTCCAAAGAACCCCAAACAGGACAAACCCCAAAAGATTTTCACCAAGACATGTTGTTGTTGTTGTTGTTGTTATGTGCTATTGAGTCAGACCCGACTCATAGTGACCTCTCTCTGGGTTTCCAAGTAAGTATCACTATGGAAGTAGATTGCCCCATCTTCCTTCCAAGCAGTGGCTGGTGGGTTTGAACCACCAGCCTTCTGGTTAGCAGTCAGGTGCCTTAGGCACTGTCACCAAGACATATCATCATCAAACTCCCAAAATCAAAGACAAAGAAAGAATCCTGAAAGCAGCATAGGAAAAACGAAAAGTTACTTGCAAAGGACAACCAGTAAGAATAAGCTCTGATTTCTAAGCAGAAACCATGCAAGTGAGAAGGCAATGGGATGTTATATATAAAACTCTGAATGAGAAAAATTTTTCAACCAAGAATTATATACCCAGCAAAATTGTCCCTCAAATATGATGGTGAAATGAGGAGATTTCCAGATAAGCAGAAACTAAGGGAATTTGTTCAAACCAGACCAACCAGATATTAAAGGGAGTCCTTTGAACAGAGAACCAAAAATAGCAAATAACAACCAACCATTAATACACAAGATGACATAACCCACAAACCACAGCTATGGACTTATCCAAAGTAAAATGAGCTGACAAAATTTTAAACAGGGAACCAGAGACTTCAACTGGAAAATGAGGACAACCACAAACTGTAAAGAAGGAAAATACTGTGTAGTTATAGAAATTCTAAATGGTGAGGAAGTCAAGAGACTTGCAAGATAGAATGGACTATTCCAAACTCGGAGAGAAAATTATAAATCATAGAGTAACCTCAAAGAAAAATGATAAACCTTCACATCACAATAAAAAAGAGGACAAGCACAAATACGCAGCAAATACTAAAACAACAGCAACAAAGGGAATGATAACATGATTCATAAACATAATGAGTGCTGCACGGAAAATAATATGGAACAAAGAAACCAGGGACACCATGAAAAAACACATAACAAAATGACAGCAACCAATTCATACTTTTCAATAATTATACTGAATGTTAACGGATTAAATGCACCACTCAAGAGACAGAGAGTTGCAGACTGGATTAAAAAAAAAATACCATCAATATGCTGTCTACAAGAGACACAACTTAGAGACAAAGACAAAAATAAACTAAAGATCAAAGGTTGGAAAAAGATATATCAAGCAAATGGCAACCGTAAAAGAGCAGAAGTGGCAATGGTAATTTCTGATCAAATTGACTTTAAAACAAAAACCACCATACAACAAAAAGAAGAACATTATATTATGATTAAAGGATCGATTGAATATGAAGATATAACCATAATAAATATCTATGGAGCCAATGAAAGAGCCCCAAAATACATAAATCAGACTTTAAAAGAGTTGAAAAGGCAAATAGATGACTCCATAGTCATAGTAGAAAACTTTAATACATCACTTTCAGTGAAAGACAGAACAACTTGAAAGAAACACAACAAAGATGCAAAAGAGCTAAACAACACAATCTACCAACTTGACCTTATAGACATCTACAGAGCACTTCACCCAACAAAAGCACAATATACATTCTCTCAAATTGTACATGGAATATTTTCCATGATAGACACATGTTAGGCCATAAAGCAAGTCTTTATAAATTTAAAAACATTGAAATTATGCAAAGCATTTTCTCAGAGCACAATGCTATCAAATTAAAAATCAACAAGAGGAAGATCAATGGAAAAAGAGTAAACACATGGAAACTGAACAGCTCCCTCTTTAAGAAAGACTGAGTAAGAGAAGAAATAAAAAGTGAAATTGAAAAATTCCTTGAATCAAATGAGAATGAAAACACAACATACCAAAATCTTTGGGACACAGCAAAAGCAGTGATCAGAGGCCAATTTGTAGCAATAAATGCACACATTAAAAAAAAAAAAAAAAAGAGCCAAAATCAACACTTTAAACCAACATCTCCAACAATTAGAAAAAGAACTCCAAGAAAGCCTACAGTTACCAGAAGAAAGGAAATTATCAAGATTCAAGCAGAAATCAATGAAACAGAAAAATAGAAGGGCAATAGAAAAAGTCAACAAGACCAGAAGTTGGTTTTTTGAAAAGATCAGTAAAACTGACAAACCACTGGCAAATTCAACAAAGGAAGAGGGAGAGGATACAAATAGCATGAATAACAAATGAAATGGGTGACATCACAAAAGTACCAACTAAAATAAAAAGGATACTGTCAGGATACTATGAAGAACTGTACTCCAACAAATTTGAAAATCAGGAAGAAATGGACAGATTTCCAGAAACACTCCATCTACCTAAACTAACAGAGATTAATGTGGAAAAGTTGAACATATCCAAAACAAAAGAAGAAATTGAACAGGTCATCAAAAAATTACCAACTAAAAAAAGTGCTAGCCCAGACAGTTTCACCAGAGAATTCTACCAAACATTCAGAGAAGAACTGACACCAGTCCTACTCAAACTATTCCAAAACATAGAAAAGGATGGGATCCTCCTTAATTCATTTTATGAAGCAAGCATAACCTTGATACCAAAACCAGGTAAGGACATCACTCAAAAAGAAAACTACAGACCAATATTCCTCATGAATATAGATGCAAAAATCTCCAACAAAATCCTAGCCAATAGACTCCAACAACATATCAAAAAAATCATTAATTATGACCAAGGGGGATTCATATCAAGTATGCAAGGATGGTTCAACATTAGAAAAACAATCAACGTTGTCTACCACATAAATAAAACAAAGGAAAAGAACCATATTATAACATCAATTGATGCAGAAAAGGCATTTGATAAAATCCAACACCCATTTCTGATCAAAACTCTCAGCAAAATAAGAATAGAATGGCCGTTTCTCAACATAATAAAGGGTATCTATGCAAAACCAATAGCCAACATTATTCTCAATTGAGAAAGACTGACATCATCTCCCTTGTGAACAGGAACCAGACAGGGATACCTTCTATCCAAAAATCAGTTGGATTCCTCTGCACCAGCAAAGAGATTGCTGAAAAACAAATGAGGAAATCCAATAATATAGATACAAAAAACATAAAATATTTGGGGAATATATCTTACCAGGGACACAAAAGACCTGTATAAAGAAAATTATAAAAAAAACTACTTCAGGAAACCATAAGAAATCTACATAAATCGAAGAACATCCCATGCTCGTGGATAGGAAGATTGAACATTGTGAAAATGTCAATTCGATCCAAAGCAATCTATACATTCAATACAATCCCAATCCAGTTCCCATCAACATTCTTTAGGGATATGGAAAAACCAATCACCAACTTTATATGGAAAGGCAAGAGACCTCAGATAGCAAGCAAAGCACTATTGAAGAAGAAGAACAAAGTAGGAGGTCTCACACTGCTGGATCTCAAAACCTACTATACAGCCACAGTAGTCAAAACTGCCTGATATTGGTACAATGACAGACACATAGATCAATGAAATAGAATTGAGTAC
>NW_006921626.1:9689463-9690820 GCF_000298275.1 Orycteropus afer afer | reverse complement strand
GGCTCAGGGGTCCAAGAATAACTTCTGTGTCTGTGTCAATTGGTTTTCCTTTTCTTTGTTGAAGAAGGTCTGTGCAGTCCTTCTATCTAGTCCGCCATCTTCTGCTCCCTCCCCGGAAGGAAATTTTCTTTGTCAGTTACCAGGGGTGGGAGGGGAGGGGAAGGAACACTGTTAGATAGGTAGAGATAAGTATTGATTTAGGTGAAGAGAAGGTCAATGTACCAAATGTGAGTGATCAACATGGTAGCATTGAGGAAGAGGAAGACATAGAGAGGTACATGGGAGGTGCAGACAACAAAGAAGAATCCTTTTGCACATACAGTATTGCATTGTCAGTGGAGGAAAATGTGGATATATGGATGGATAGATGTGTGGAGAGGCTGAACTATTAGGTATGTCTATGCAGCAGTGAGTGTACACAAGACCATATAGGGTTGGCAGACAATGATTCTACAAGTGTATGTGTATGTTCTGTAAGAATTCCCAGGTGTAAAGTAGAGCTGACAAGGGACAAGTTTGTAGTCACTTCTTGGTCACAGCCAGAAGGGACCAAGTTGTTAAAGTACCCAGAAGGACTAAGTTGTTGAACATGTGGGTTCAGGACCATAGTCACAAGGCACATCAAGCTCAATTAGCATAACATACTACACAAAACATCGTTCCACTTCCTACTTTGGCAAGTAGTGACTGTTACCTTAAAACCTTGCAAGCAGCCATCTAGGTGCAATGTTGGGTCTCTCCTCGTCCAGAGCAAAGAAGAATGAAGAAAACCAAAGATTCATGGAAATGGTTATTCCTACCAATGGGTATACCATGCGATCCTCAGCCTATATGACTATGAGACCAGAAGAGCTAGATGGTGCCCGGCTACCACTGTCAACCACTTGCAAGGGGATCTATCTAGGAGATACTGGATATGGAGAGGGAGAACAATGTGAAACAAAACTCAAAATCATTTGGGAAAAAAAAAAAACGTGGGGGACAAGTTTTGCTGAGCCTGGTGGAACAACTGAGACTGTGGCCCCTTCCTGCCCTTCAGGTCTGGAATTGAACCCATACCTGTAGCTTCCAGCCAAACAAAAGACAGGCATATGAGTTGAACATTTATCTGAGGTAGATACACTCCTTGGACAGTACAGTCATGGGAGAAAGAAGGGCCGTTTATGCACAGGGAGACAGCTCAGGGGGCAGGAATGTGTGGAAGGACGGGCACTGGGAAGAGGTAACTATCAGGAGGAAGTGGGAGGGAGCTGTTGCATTGGGGTAAATTGTAGTCAATATCATGAGACAAAGTGTATGTGAACTGCTGTATGGAAAGTGAATTTGCTCTGCAAACTTTCACCCAAATCACAATAAT
>NW_006921626.1:9668054-9689363 GCF_000298275.1 Orycteropus afer afer | reverse complement strand
CACAATAATAGTAATAATAATAATAATAATAATAAATAAATAAATAAATAAATTTTTTAAAAAAAACCTGAAATTGATGGAATAATTGGGAAAGGATGGTGATAATGGTTATGCAGCATGATGAATGAAATCAACATCACTGGCTTCTACATGAAAAATTATTGAATTGGCAAGTGCTTTGTTCTCTATATTTGACCACAATAAAATAAATAAATAAATAAACAGATAAATACTCTTCCCCAAATAGATCTGAAATTAATGCTGCTATTTTAATTACCCAAAGGATAATCAAGAATTGACTGAATGATAGAACTAGTGTTTTATAATGAATGAGACATAAAAAAAAAGGATAGTGGAACATAATGTTTATTTATCCACATGAGTTAAGCAGTTCATTATTATTTTTATTATTTGATAATAAACTATATTCCTGTCTTTCTGGAGAAGAATTACAGAGTCTGATGGAGTGAAGGGATAGTTCTTCAGTCTTTATTTTCTGAATCATGATCATACACATTCAATAGTATTGTATTTTACACACAGCATTTTCAGAGGGAAGATGATAAAGGGAGGTATTATATTGGTTGAGAGTGAGAGAAGAAAGTGTGACTAAGAACCCTGGCAAAGATGGAGATAAAATAACAGGATTAGTAGGAAAGAGTGATGATAAACCAAGAGCAGGTTAAGATACTTTTGTGTGCGTGTGAAGCTGACCAAGAAATTGTGGTGAATACAGATCCCATTTTTCTTGTTCTTTTTGACGTTCAGAATTCAACTTAGAAGTCATTTTTCATTATGGCCACCAGGTGGCCTTTAATTTTTCTTGAGCATATGTGGGACAAGCTTAGCGGGCCAATTGGACTGCCCTGGGTGCCAAAGGTAGGACCTCAGTAACCTGATCCTAGGTATTTTTTCCTCTGTGGATACTGACCTATTACTGTGCCCATCTGGTCCTCCTTGTTCTGCTGTAATTCTTGCCAGGTGGACAGGCTCTCTTCTGTGAATTTCTACACCATTCACACGAAACCTAATGAACATTTCGTTATTAACTGTTTCCACTCTTCCAAATTCATTTTCTACCTTTGATAATGTTTCTACATTGACTTTATGTAATTATAACAAATGCTTTTTACTTTTTGGTGTTCTGCTTTTAATTCAATGTTATTTCACATATTAAGATTGGTCTACTCTACATACTTGTATTTTAGAAAGCAAAATATAAATAACATTGATATGAACATGAGACTTTAGATCCCAAAGTAGAATTAGAAGATCAAAGAATAAAAAATATTTTCAAGTTTTGTTATATTCCCAGGGTAGTCTACAGAAGAAAAAAATGTATGTATATACATACATATATATATACATATATATATGTGTGTGTGTATGTGTGGATATAGATATAGATATAGATATAGATATAGATATAGATATATGGAAGCAGCTCTGATGGCATAGTGCCTAAGGCATTTGACTGCTAACCAGATGGCTGGCGGTTCAAACCCACCAGCTACTCCTCAGAAGGAAGATCGGGCAATCTACTTCCATAGTGATATTGCCTCGGAAACTCAAGGAGGAGTGGCTATGAGTTGAATCGACTTGACAGCAGCAAGTTTGTTGTTTTTCGGGTTTTAGTCATTCAGGTGGTAGATGAGTACTTTTCCCAAACACTGTTGATCTACATCTGCTGATATCAGTTTAAGTTCCCATCCTACTGACTCTTTAGAAGGAACAAGTTCAGGTGCCAATTGAACAGAGAAGGTGACAAGCAATACAAGAAGAGAGGACGGTAAGAGAGGCATTTTACAACTTACAAGACACTAGCACTAGCAGCTCATTCTTTCATTAGGGATGGGGAAAAGAAATACAGGTTAGAAACCTTGGGGAAAAATGGCAATTGGAAAAAAAAAGTTATATATATATATATATAGAGAGAGAGAGAGAGAGCTCATGTGACTGGTTAACTTTGACTGCTAACTAGAAGGTTAACGGTTCAAACCCACTAGCCACTCCTTGGAAGGAAGATGGGGCAATCTACTTCCATAGTGATACCACCTGGGAAACCCAAGGAAGGGTCGCTATGAGTCGGAGTTAATTCTATAGCAGTGGGTTTGGTTTTTGGTTTTATGTGTATGTTGTTGTTGTTATGTGCCGTTGAGTCAGACCTGACCCATAGCGACCCCTCCTTGGGTTTCCAGGGCAGTATCACTATGGAAGTAGATTGCCCCATCTTCCTTCCGGGGAGTGGCTGGTGGGTTTGAACCGCCGGCCTTCTGGTTAGCAGTCAAGTGCCTTAGCCACTACGCTACCAGAGCTCCTTTATGTGTATATCTGTATCTATATCTATCTATATATATGGTCAATAAAGAAAAAAAAAAAAAAAAAACTCACTGCCCTCGAGTCAATTCTGACCTATAGTGCCCACCATTGGGTTTCTAAGGTGGTAAACCTTTACAGAAATAGAGTGCCCCATCTTCCATCCAAGGAGTGGCTGGCTGGTGGGTTTGAACTGCCAGCCTTCTGGTTAGCAGTCAAATGCCTTAGGCACTATGCCACCAGAGCTCTTACCTGAATGACTAGAGCCATTTTAAAAATCCTGGTTTTATCAGTTTTCATTTTTAGTAGTATAATATTTTTTGGTGTTACCTAATCTATATTTCTTTCATTAGTGACAGGGCTCTAGCCTGCCCTCCACTCTAGTCTATGCCTGCTGGTGATTCCCACTACACTGAGTCAATTCAGACTCATAGCAACATTTTAGGATAAAATGAGAGCTCTGGTGGCATAGTGGCTAAGGCATCTGACTGCTAACCAGAAGGCTAGCAGTTCAAACCGACCAGCCACTCCTCAGGAGGAAGGTTGGGCAATCTACTTCCGTGGTGATACTACCTCGGCAACCCAAGGAAGGGTCGCCATGAGTTGGGGCTGACTCAACGGCACATAACAATAACAACAACAACAAATGCAACATATTTTATTTGTAAGTATTATATTTTATTTTGAATGTAGAGTGTTTGTGTGCACTGACAGAGTGTTTGGCATCTGTCAAAAATGAGTTTCTGGATTCCCATTCTGGCTGCATAATGACTAGAAAGATTGCCAAATAACATTCTGTTGCGCTCACCCAGCAAAAAAGCCCTGGTTTTTGGTGATTAAAACTGGATGACTGTCCATGGACTTATCTCCTAAAGGCTGAAGTATCCTGCTCTGACTGGTAAAAATTATCTGGAGGCTCTGAAAATTGGCTCCAAAGTGAGTGCACTAACTCATTCATCCATCCAACAAAAAATCTGGATATATTATGGCCAATGTACTGTGTCTCTAGGCTGGGAGGGAAATAAAGACAAATTAAAATTAAATTCTAGTTTTACTAACCCTGAATTCCCATGTCTAGGAAGGAGTTCAGCCAAGTGCACCGGTAAAACAAAGATAAAGTGGCAAGTTCCCCAGGAGAGGAAGAAATCAAGTGTTCTGGAAGTCCAGATGAAGGGGAGTGACTTCTAACTTGGAGAATTTGGAAAGAACTTACAGAGGAGGTGGTATCTGAGAAGGCCCTGAAAGGATGTGGAATTGAGGGAAAAGAATTCCTGCCATAAGTTTCAATATTTGTGAGGACAAAGATCACATGGGAAGAGTAAAAGAGAAAATAACAAAGGTGCAACTTCATCAGAGAGTAGAAAATTTTCCTGCAAAACTGGAAACTTATCAAAAGAGGAAATGAGAGTATGCATATTGATTGATAGTAGCTAAGAGAGAGTTGGATGGGTACTATCAAAGGGTGTCTGAGAGACACTACTAGATGGGGCTGACCATTGCGTAAAGGGACTGTTGGGGCTGTTTGTGACTGCTCTCCTTTGCTGCCTCTTGAATGCATAGTAAGTATCTTAAAGGGACCAGGTTCATAAGCAAATTGCTGCCTGACTGCGCCAAGAGAAGATAACATATGAGCCACGGTCTAAGAAAGGGCTGCTTGAGGCTTGTTTAGGGAACAGTCAGTAGCTCATTTGGTTAACAGTCATACAAAAGGACCAGAAGACATAACGTGTAGAAGATAATTTGGGCAATTTGAGGTGAGATCACGAAGAATCTTGAATGCCAGGGAATGTACTTCAGACATTTTTTTCTGAAGAGAAAAGAAACTCCAAACTCACTACCATCTAATTGATTCTGACTTGTAAAGACCCCCATTGGATTTCCAAGGCTGTAAATCTTTATTGAAGCAGACTGCTTTGTATTTCTTCTGTGGAGCAGCTGCTGATTTTGAACCGCTGACCTTTTGGTTAGCAGCAGAATGCCCTAACCACTACACCACCAAAGCTCCTTCTAAAAACAATAAGAGTTCATTACTGGCATATGTGGGAATCCCTAGGTGGTGCAAATGTCAGTGTACCAGCTGCTACGGAAAAGCTGGTGATTCAAATCCACCTAGAGGTCCCTCACAAGAAAGGCCTGGCAATCTACTTCAGAAAACCTATGGAGCATGGTTCTACTCTGACACACAGGAAATCACCACGAGTCGGAATCAACTTGATAGCAACTGGTTTAATAGCATGTTTGATCTGTGCCAGGAAGATCATTCTGGTTATTATAATTACGTGCCGTCAAGTCATCTCCGACTCATAGTGACCTTATGTACAACAGAATGAAACTCTGCCCAATCCTATGGCAGTCTCACGATCCCTACTATACCTGAGCCCATAGCTTCAGCCACTGTGTCAATCCACCTTGTTGAGAGCCTTCTCCTTTTTCGTTGACACTCTACTTTACCAAGCATGACATCCTTCTCCAGAGAATGGTACCTTCTAACATGACCAAAGTAGGTGAGACAAAGTCTGGCCATTCTCACTTCCAAGGAGCATTTCTGCTGCATTACTTCCAGGACAGATTTGTTAGTTCTTTTAGCAGTCCATGGTACTTTCAGCATGCTTCACCAACACCACAACTCAAAAACGTCAACTCTTCTTTGATCTTCCTTATTCATTGTCCAGCTCTCACATGCATATCAGGCAATTGAAAAGACTATGGCTTGGATTATGTACATCTTAGCCTTCAAGGAGATATTTTTGCTCTTCAGCACTTGAAAGAGGTCTTTTGCAACAGATTTGCCTAATGCAATATGTCTCTCGACGTCTTGACTGCTGCTTCCGTTGGCATTGATTGTAGAACCAAGTAATATGAAGGCTTTGACAACGTCAATCTTCTCTCCATTTACGGTGATGCTGTGTATTGTTCCAGTTGTGAGGATTTTTGTTTTCTGTATATTGAGATGTAATCCATACTGCAAACTGCAGTCTTTAATCTTCATCAGTAAGTGCTCCAAGTCATCCTCACTTTCAGCAAAATTGTGTCATCTGCATATCTCATGTTAATGAGCCTTCCTCCAATCCTGATGCCACATTCTTTTCATATAGTCTAGCTTCTCAGATTATTTGCTCAGCATACAGATTGAATAAGTATGGTGAAAGGATACAACCCTGGCACACCCCCTCTCTGATTTTAAACCATGCAGTATTCCCCTGTTGTGTTCAAATGACACCCTCCTGGTCTATGTACAGGTTCTTCATGAGTATAATTAAGTGTTCTGGAATTCCCATTCTTCTCAATGTTATCCACATTTTGTTATGATCCACACAATCCAATGCCTTTGCATGGGCAATAAAACACAAGTAAACATCTTTCTGGTATTCTTTGCTTTCAGCCAAGTTCCATCTGACATCAGTTATGATATCCCTTGCTCCATGTCTCCTTCTGAATCCAGCTAGCTTTTCTGGTAGTTCTCTGTTAATATACTGCTGCGACCATTTTTGAATTATCTTCAGTATGATTTTACTAGCCTGTGATATCAATATTGTTTGATAATTTCCACATTCTGTGGGATCACCTTTCTTTGGAATGGGTACAAAGATGGACCTCTTCCAGTCAGTTAGCCAGGTAGCTGTCTTTCAAATCTCTTGACATAGCCGAGTGAGTGTCTCCAGAATGGCATCCGTTTCTTGAAACATCTCAGTGGTGTTCGTCAATTCTTGGAGCCTTGTTCTTTGCCAATTCCTACAGTGCATCTTTGACTTTTTCCTTCAATACCATTGGTTCTTGATCATATGCCACCTCCTGAAATTGATGATCATCTATCAGTTCTTTTTGGTATAGTGACTCTGTATATTCCTTCCATCTTCTTTTGGTGTTTCCTGTGTCATTCAATATATTGCCCATGGAATATCTCAATATTGCAACTCGAGTCTCAAATCTTTTCCTCAGTTCTTTCAGCTTGAGAAATGCCAAGCATGTTATTCCCTTTTGGTTTTCTAAGTCCAGATCTTTGCACATTTCATTGTAATAATAGATGTTGTCTTCTAGAGCTGCTCTTTGAAATCTTCTGTTCAGCTCTTTTATCCTGTTGATTTTTCCATATGCTTTAGCTACTCTCCATTCCAGGGCAAGTTTCAGAGTCTCTTGTGACATTCATTTTGGTCTTTGCTTCCTTTCCTGCTTTTTAATGACCTTTGGCTTTCTTTGTGGATGATGTTCTTGATGTCATCCCACAACTCCTCTGGTTTTCGGTCACTGGTGTTCAGTGCATCAAATCTACTCTTTAGATGGTCTCTAAATTCAGGAGGGATATAATCAAGGTCATATCATGGCTTCTGTGGAGTTCTTTTAGTTGTCTTCAGCTTCAGCTTGAACTTGCATATGAGCAGCTGATGGTCTGTTCCACAATCAGCTCCTGGCCTGGTTTTGGCTGAGGATATTGAGCTTCTCCATTGCCTCTTGCCACAGATGTAGTCAATCTGACTCCTATGTACTCTGTCTGGCAAAGTCTGTGTGTATAGCAGCTGTCTGTGTTGTTGAAAAAATGTATTTGTGATGAATAAGTCATTGATCTTGCAAAATTCTATCATATAATCTCCATTCCATGATAATTAACACATCTTAGTTGCATGCTCTGTCAATTTCAGATTGCAGAAGTTGGTAAAAATCTTCAATTTCCTCATCTTTGGCTTTGGTGGTCGGTGCATAAATTTGAATAATAGTAGTATTAACTGGTCTGCCTTGTAGCATTATGGATACTATCCCATCACTGACAGAATCTACTTCATGATAGATCTTGATACATTCTTTGTGATGATGAATGTCATACCATTCTTCTTCAATTTGTCATTCCTGGCATAGTAGAGGGAGCTCTGGTGGTATAGTGCCTAAGGCATTTGACTGCTAACCAGAAGGCTGGTGGTCCAAACCCAATAGCCACTCCTCAGAAGGAAGGTTAGGTAATCTACTTCCATTGTAATACTGCCTTGGAAACCCAAGGAGGGGTCACTATGAGTCAGATCTGACTCCATGGCAGTGCGTTGCATTGCGTTGGCATAGTAGATCATATGATTGTCAGATTCAAACATTACGGCTCACTAATGCCTAAGATATTGATCTTTATCCATTCCATTTCATTTTTGACAACTTCCAGTTTTCCTGGATTGATACGTCATACATCCCATGTTCCGATTATTAATAGATATTTCCAGCTATTTCTTCTCATCTTGAGATGTGCCACTCCAGCAAATGGAGGTCCTGAAAGCTTTACTCTATCCACATCATTAAGGTCGGCTCTACTCTGAGGAGGCAGCACAGCACTTCTGTTGTGTTTTGATTGGCATCTGACCTGAGGGTCTCATCTTCTGGCACTATATCACACAATGTTTCAGGGCTATTTATAAAGTTTTCCAGTAATATATCAGACAGTGTTTCACTGCTATTCATAAGGTTTCAATTATATGATAAGTGATGGCTTCTTTCTTCTGAGTCTTAGTCTGGAAGCTCTGCTGAAACCTGTCCACCATGGGTAACCCTGATGGCATTTGAAACACTGGTGGCATAGCTTCTAGCCTCATAGCAACACTCAAGCCACCACAGTATGACAAACTGACAGACAAGTTTGTCTCACTTAGTTGTTCCAAAATGTTCCTCACATTTTCTGGTCTCCCCTGCCCTGCTTACTTACCCAGTCTGCCCCCAGGGCACTCCACACAGGCAAACAAATACCCTCCTTTCCACTGCACCCAGGCTGGCTTACTGTGGCCTGCCCCCGGGGCTGCTCCATGCACACAAACAAACACCCACCTTCCCGCTGCACTCAGGCTGGCTTACTGGTAGCTGTGTAATAATGAACCTTGTTGCCATGACTTTGGCTGCTTTGGAAAGATCTTGCAGCCTAAGATACTTATTGTGTTGTTAGGTGCTGTTGAGTTGGCTTCGACTCATAGTGACAACAGAAACACTGCCAGCCTCATGATCCTTGCTATACCTGAGCCCATCGTTGCAACCACTGTGTCAATCCATCTTGTTGATGGCCTTCCTCTTTTTTTGTTGACTCTCTGCCGAGATACTTATTGTAGTCACTGCTTATTGCCATCACCTCTCTTAGGAAGGGCATAGTCCACGTTTTGTAGTTCCTCAGTGTCTATAAACCCACTCTCAAGGTCAAAGTGAGAAAGAGGAAGGGGTAGGGATGTCCAGATGAGAGATTTACTGGAAGCAGGGAAGGGGACTTGGGCTAGGAGGTGTTTGAGCCACATCCTGGTTGAGCCAGGAGGCAACAGAATGTGACACTGGGATGGGCAAGCAGGCTCATAGAGGGAGCCAAAAGCACACCCAGGAAGATAATAGATGGACAACAAATTGAAAGGCTAAGCTAAGGGTGGAACATGTGCCTGCTCCACACATCAGTGGCCTGAAAGGTTGAGAGTAGGACAGACCTAGATAAGCACTGACTTGAACAGTCTAGAACTTTGCAACATTTTAGTTATGCTTGTATGAGTTGTAGCAGAGACTATGATTGATAATCTGAGCGCTCTGATGCAGAGGTATGCAAAATTGTGTAGAAAGGCAAGAGGAGGAGTAAAAGAATGTGTGGATATATGTATGTGTGTATGTGTTGTCATGTACTAAGTTCATTTTGGCTGGAAGGAAAGAAATCAGGGTTTTTTTGTGGGCAATTACTTACAAATTCTTTCCAAACAAGGCCTTTACATACATCATCGTTAAAATGCAGGTACAACTTCTAAGAATCCTGGTATGTAGAAGGTTTTTTGGGGGATGTCACTGATGGGAATGCCCCTAGGGTCCCACATGTCACACAGACAGGACCCCACACTGCACCTCTTAGGAGTCCCTTAGCTTGGCACTCAGCTAAGCTCTTGGTTTTTCAGGTCTAGAAACTGTATTTTCTTAGTCACTCAGTGATAAACTTATGCTTGGTAAACTGCCAGCAGAGTGGCATGTTCATTAGATTTCCAGTAAAATGATTTGCAAGTGGGGGTTTCCCTTTCCAGCCACCAGAAGCCTGGTTTCCAACCTGTGCCCTTAGGAAGAGAACTGCTATCATTTCTAGCCAAGAAGGTCCTTGAGTGATGGCATTATTAATCAGAAGTTGTTTCCTAAGCATAAAATCCTAACAAGGAAAGCATAATGGCTATAGGACTACTTCTGTAAGTAAAGATGATGACAAATCCCTTCTCTTCATCTAGTGACAGGACTGCTTGTCAGTGACCCTGGATGCAGGGGCTTGTCAAATGTTATTGGCCATTTCTGTCTCCCTGAATCCATTTTTTTCTTCCTAGATGACTACGTCTCTGACACATCCTTTCTATAGCTGCCTTTAGTATCACTGATCAAAGCTACAATGAAGGGCTCTGCCTGTTTGCCTAACAGATATTTCAGAGTCAATCTTTCAAAAATTTGAAGGCTTATAACCTTAGCTAATAGCACTTACTAAATCAGGAGGCTGGGAAGGATTTCAGTTTCTCTGAACTTCTTCCAAGTTGACTAGTCTGTTATCTGTGTTGGGAAATCAATGTGACCCCCCTTTTCCAACAACTCTGACTACAGAGTTGTAGCCATACAGAAGAAAGATTCTAGGGTCTAGACAAATTCTTATAACATGCCTAGTACTAGTATTCCCCTCCACTGATGTCCAATATCTTAATCCATGGAAAGAGGAGGCAGCTCTGTTACAAAGAGTGGTCCAAGGCAGGGGACCTGCTCAAGGACTCCTGCTTAATTTCTAGTCTCTGAAACTACTCTCCAGCACTCCACATTGGTATAGAATGTGTGTGTTGGGGGGGAGGGGGATATATTTTCCCTAAGAAAATTTTAGAAAATCACATAGTAGGGGATCCCCTTCCAGTCCTGCTGCAAATCCCTCCCTGGCACCAGAGAATGAACATATGCTGTTTGGGCACTGACAGGGCTGATGGTATTTCATGTGGAAATCCCAGAGGATGGAAGTAGATACAGCTCAGTGTGAATGTCTTCAGGGTTGTTGGCAGGTTGACACAGAGGGTGAGGACCAGATAGGATGAGTCATCTCAGGAAACATAATACATGGGTGGAGATGGGAGGCAGTGTCACACTTGTTTTAGAGTTAACTTATTAATATTGATCCACAATGATTTAACCAAAACTTTTTACTCTGTCCTTCTGGAAAATAAACATAGAAAACCCCATGTAATCACAAGGTTGAGGTAAGTGATTATAAGCCATTGATCCAAAGGGAATAGTGCTAGCCTCTCTTCTCTGTGGCAATTTGCTCTTCAGCTACCAAACCCCCAAGTAGGTCAGGATTACAAGGTAAAATGAGTGGGATTTGGAGTCAAGTGGACCTGGGTTTTAATTACAACTCTTCCACTTACTCAGGTCAGATTACTTTATGTCTTCAAGGTTGTTTTTTTCCTCTGTAAAATGGTGATATAGCATCTACTTCACAGAAGTATTGTGAGAATTGAATAAAATAGTATTGTAAAAATGCTTAACAAATTGTAAACACTCATTCAATGTTGCCTCATTATATGGAGAACCTAATGATGTCAGTTCATTCTTTAGTCAGCTAGGAGAAAACACACTGGGCGAGTCTTAAAATTTTATTTTTGATTCTTGCTATTAGAATCTCAGGTCCTAGATTTTTTTTTTCCCCCTCACATTATTGAAGTTAAGTGAGAATGTTATAGTTTTGCAAAAAGTTCAGGAACAAATGTAGTTTTTGTTGTCATCATTTACTTGCAGGTAAGTATAAGATTCAATCTTGCACATTTCTACCCAGAGAAGTAAACTCTATACTGGTTCTTTTGGCTTGCAAACAGTTACCTGATGGGTACATTAGCCATGCAGAATCCCACTGGGCATATGACAGTGGGTAACTCTGGGAAAAGGCCTTGGAGATGATTTAATTACAAGAGGCAAAACCATCAATGATGCCTTGTGACCATGTGATATTTAAGAGCTATTGATTGTCCTCTGGGGTTTTTCTACAATCTCAACCCTTTATATAAATAACAATCGGCATCTATAATTTACTATTTTATGACAAAGAACAATGAGATATGGAACGTAAAATAGGTAGTTAAGGAGTATAGTATGTATTTGTTTCCTAGGGCTCCTGTAACAAAGTGCCACAAATATGATGACTTGAAACAATAAAAATTTATTCTCTCATCATTCTGGAAAGTAGCTCTGGTGGCACTGTGCCTAAGGCACTTGACTGCTACCCAAAGGTTGGTGCTTCAAACCTACCAGCAGTTCCACAGAAGGAAGATGGGGCAATCTACTTCCATAAAGATTTACCTCCTTGGAAACCCAATGAAGAGCGTTACGAGTCAGAATTGACTCAATGGTAGTGAGTTTTTGTTTTCTGTATCATTATGGAGGCTAGAAGTCTGAAATCAAGGTGTCTGTAGGGCCAAGCTCTCTCTGAAGGCACTAGAGGAGCCTAGCTTTAGGTGGTTATTGGCAATTCTTGGTATTCCCTGTTTTGTAGATGAGGAATTCCAATCTCTCCTTCTATCTTCACATGGCCTTGCCACTGTATGTCTCTATGTCTCTTGTCTCTTTCTTCTTATAAGGACCCTAGTCATATTAGATTTAGGGCCCATTCTCCTGTATGACCTCACCTTAACTTGTTATCCACAAAGATCTTATTTCCAAATAAAGACATATTCTGAAGTTCTAGGTAGACATGAATTTTGGGGAGGCACTATTCAACCCAGTATGTGGTATATGGCTCTGCGATTAATATATCACAGATTATTAATATATATAAATACTAGTATATAAATTATTATGTGTTTTGGTTGCCTAGTGCTGCTCTGACAAGAATACATCACAAATGGGAAGGCTGAACAAACAGGAGTTTATTCTCTTACAGTTTGGAGGCATTAAGTCCAAGTTCAAAGTGCCAGGCTCTAGGGGCTGGGTGAAAGCTCCTCAACCTTGGGCTTCAGCTCTGCCTCCAGCTCCTGGCCCACTGAAGCTAAAGCCTTTTCTTCACTCAGACAGCTGCTGGTTGCTGAGACTGACAAGCCCAAGGTTGACAAGTAGAAAGGCACAGTCCCAATGTTACCAAACCACATGGCAGGCCATTGATTCAAATCCATTGAAAGTCCCAAGGTTGGCAGAGCATGGCAGGCTGCTAAACAATGACACAGCTACATGCAGGGCTCAAGCATGCCGTAAGTTAGAGACCATTCCCAAAGCTGCTTTTTATATATGAGAAGCAGACCTCATACCCAAAGCAGCTACTCAGCTGCTTGTGGTAGATCCCACCATGGAGATGATTGCCAGTCTCATCATGGGGAATAACTACCACCAGCTGCCCAGCCACTCAGCCAGGCCCAGCCAAGTTGACATGACATACAACTTTAACTACCACAATATGTATAAATATTTTTGATGCTAGTGTAAATATTGGTTCAAGCACTGCACACATTACACGTTTCCCTTTGCTTTTGTTACTTTGTGCTACTATAACAGATAATACCACAAATTGGTAGTTTGAACAAACAGGGGTTCATTCTCTTACAGATTTGGAGACTAGAAGTCTGAGTTCAAAGTGCCAAGCTGTAGGGGCTGTGTGAAAGCCCCCTGACCTTGGGCTTCAGCTCTGCATCTGGCTTCCGGCTCACTAAAGCTAGAGACATCTCTTCACTCAGGAAGCTACTGATTGCTGAGGCTAACAAACCCAAGGTAAGCAAGTGAAATGGCACAGTTCCAAAATTACAAACCACACAGCAGGCCACTAATTCAAGTCTATTAACAGTCCCAAAAGGAGCTCTGGTGGCTCAGTGCCTAAGGCATTTGACTGCTAATCAGAAGATTGTCAGTTCAAACCCACCAGCCACTCCACAGAAGGAAGACTGGGAAAGCTGCTACTTCCGTAAAGATTTGCTGCCTTGGAAACCCAATGTGGGTCACTATGTGTCAGAAATGACTTGATGGCAGTAAGGTTTGTTAACAATCCCAAGATCAGTAGACAACATGGCAGGCTGCTGAACGACAACTCAGCTACATGCAGGATTCAAGTGTGCCAAAAGCTAGAGACCTTCCTCAAAGCTGCTTCTTATATACTGGAAGCAGACCACATCCCTAAGGCAGCTACTCAGCTGCTTCAGTAGATTCCACCATGGAACTGATTACCAAACTCACCATGGGGAATAACTACATCCAGTTGTCCAGACACTCAAAACCAGGCCCAGCTAAGTTGACATATAACCTTAACTATCACAATCCTCTACATTTGACTTTTTCTGCTAATGACCATAAGTTTATAACTTAGGTGTCCACTTAGGCTCTTTTCTCATTTTCCCTTCACACTGAAAATGTGCTATCTGCTGTCTAATCTATCTACGCAGTATTTCTATCCCTTTCTCATCCCATACTGCCAGCCTAGATTTGAATCTCTTCCCTAAAGTGTAAGTGTGGATTTTGCTCAAAGCAGAGCCTGTTATAAGAACCTGAGTACAGAAGGTGGGAGTAAGGGAGAGTGAGATAAGGAAGATAGGGAAGGAGGAAAAGCCAAGATCAGGGTACTGAGGTTGTTGCTTTGAGCAATGGGACCTTTTGAGAAAGGCACAAAATGCTTCCCACAGTTGTCTACCTAAAGGACAGCAGACAGAAACATTTATTCAATGCTTCTGACTGCAATAGTTGAAGGAGATCCTGCACTTCTGGCTGCACTTGCCTGGGGCATAGTGGACTTTTGCAGCATGAAAGAAAGCCTGGAGCCATCAGCTGAAAGGCCACTGCATTCAGCTGAAACCAGAGGTGGGCTGAGGGGATGTGATGCAGGCACCAGCAGTGTCTGGTACATAGGGCAGTTGCAATACATAGCTTCCTAACTCATCTTCCTGCGCTTGTGTCTCTGCCTCCAATCCATCCTACACATAATATCAGTTTAATCTTCGTAAGGGACACCTCTCATCATGTATTCCTCTCTTTGAAAGTCTTCAAGGTGTCTTCATGAGATCCTGGAGAAAAGACTAACTCCTTTGGGTGGCACTCCATGACCCTGTGAGCTGTTGTCAAATCCTTTCAAACCATATAGGAAAAGTGATGCCAGTCAGCCTGTGTTCTTGACTGCTCCTGGGATGCTTCCAGGCAACCCCAGGGCCTACAGTTGGTCATGCAGTTCCCTCACCTGGAGTGCTTTCTCCTCCTCCTCCTCTTCTCTACATTTGGAAATCCTACTCACCCCTCTAGGGGCAGTTCAAATGTTATCTGTATTAATTTTCTATTGTTACATAACAAATAAGGCACCCTGGTGATGCAGTGGTTAAAGTGCTCAGCTGCTAAACAAAAGGTCTGCAGTTCGAACCCACCAGCCCCTCAGTGGGAGAAAGATGTGTCAGTCTGCTCCCATAAAGATTAGAAACCCCTTAACGCAGTTCTATTCTGTCCAATGGGGTCACTATGAATAAGAACCATCTCCATTCACAATGGATTTGGGTTTTGGGGATATAAAAATTGTACAAATTTAGCAGCTTAAAACAACAGTGATTTATTACCTTGTAGTTCTATAGTTCAGAATTCTGGGCTGGCTCAACTGGGGTTTCTATTCAGAATCTCATATGGCCAAACTCAAGGTGTCATCTAAACTCACCTATTTTCTGAAGGCTCTGAAGAAGGATCTGCCTCTGAGTTCATTCAGGTTAGGTTGTTAGCAGAACTCAATTTCTTGCAGTTGTAAGAATGAGATCTTCATCTTCTTGCTAACTGTTCCTGGCAGCTGCTTCACCTTCTTAGAGGCTATTCTCAGGACCTTCCGGGTGACCCTCTCCCAGGGTCAGATTACTCAAAAGCTAGGTAAGTATAGGCATACCTGTGCATACTTACTAGTCTACAGTGAACAATATCACATGAGATGTGGTGAAAAAAAATGTGAAACTGTTCACTACAGATTAGTAAGTAAGCACAAGTAAGCATGTCCTTACTTTGTTTACTGGGTACTCTGTCCCTGTTCAAAAACCAAAACCAAACTCACTGCCGTGGAGTCAGATACAACTCATAGTGACCCTCCTTGGGTTTCCAAGGCAATATCACTATGGAAGTAGGTTGTCCAACTTTCCTTCCAAAGAGTGGCTGGTGGGTTTGAACCACCAGCCTTCTGGTGGTAGTCAAATGCCTTAGGCACTATACTACCAGAGATCCCCCATCCCTGTTAGGGATTATAAATTTGAAAAGAAACTTTCATTCTGTAGAAAGGTGCTGTGGATTGGGAAAGAGAAAGATGCTGGCCATACCTAGAAACAGATTATTTGATGTGGTTTAAAAAAAAAAAAAAAAGTGAAATTGTTCACTACAGATTACTAAGTAAGCACAAGCAAGCCCTTGCTTACCTTGCTTATTGGGTAATCTGCCACTACTGCCTCCATTATAGCAATGGAGAATCATTCCTTGAGTCAAATCTCTGCCATATTTTTAATCTCCTTTTCTTCTTCTAAGGAGCTCTGATGGCATAGTACCTAAGACATTTGGCTGCTAACCAGTCACTCCACAGAAGGAAGACTGGGCAATCTACTTACGTAAAGATTTACCGCCTCAGAAACCCAAACGAGGGGGGGTGTCAATATGAGTCAGAATCAACTGGATGGCAATGAGTTTGGTTTTGGTTTTGACTTCTACTACTAGTAGGGAGCTCTGGTAGCTTAGTGCCTAAGGCGCTTAACTGCTAACCAGAAGGCTGGTGGTTCAAATCCACCAGTCACTCCTCAGAAGGAAGGTTGGACAATCTACTTCTGTAGTGAAACTGCCTCGGAAACCCATGGAGGGGTTGCTGTGAGTCGGGTCTGACTCGACAGCACATAGCAACAACACTACCAGCTAAGCAAATTCTCTGCTTTCAAAGGGCTCTTGTAATTAGATTGGGCCCAGTTGGGTAATCTCTCTTTGCCATATAAGGTAACATAATCATAAGCATGAAGGAGCTCTGCTGGTGCAGTGGTTAAAGCTTTTCCCTGCTAACTGAAAGGTCTCTGATTTGAACACACCAGGAGCTCCACAGGAAAAAGATTAGGCAGTCTGCCTCCTTGAAGATTTATAGCCTTGGCAAATGCTATGGGGGTCGCTGTGAGTTGGAGTCAACTCCATGGCAGTGAGGCTGGTTTTCTTTGGAATCATGAGAGAGAGACCTCATCATACTCAGTTTCCACTCATTCTCATAGGTAAAGAGATTATACAAAGGTGATACTCACTGGAGGTCATTCTTAGAATTCCACCCACCACTGTCACCTCTCCCAGAAAATCTTTCCCACCCCTTTTAATGATCCCCACTTCTTCCCTCTGAGCCTCTCCCCACAGAGAATAAGAGGGCTTCCTTGCTTGCTTTCCATTTGTCCTTCTTAGAATAGGGTCTCAAAGTCTCTGAATTACTTTTGTGCCAGAATATATTTTGGTACCGCACTATATTTAAATACAAAAAGACACATAAAGGACAAAATCTGAAAATGTTAAAAAGAATGTAGAGCAATGAAATAAATGAAGTTCTATAGGAAAGAAATTCCTTGAATATAAGTTTTTACAAGCATTTTCTTTTTGTTAGCTCTTCTTGATGGGGTAAGTAGGAAATACCTCTTTGTTCCTTTTATTGCTGTTTCCTAAAATTTGGTAATTCTGTAGTGTTTTATTTGTGATATCAATTTTCTTTTTATAGGCGATAAATCCTAAAGAAGATTTAGTGGCAATTTTTAAATTCAACCTGAAAGTCTACATTTATCACTGCTATCTCATTTTGTGTTTTCTTTTTTCCAGGATTTTATTTTACTGTTTTATTTATTTATTTTCTTATCCTGCCTTCTTTTGGTTTTCAGTGGCCAGTTTTTCAGAAGTGGATGCCCCCATTCTTCTGCTCAGTCTGTCTTAGTCTGGAAGCTCTGCTAAAACGTGTCCACCACGGGTGACCCTACTGGTATTTAAAATACCGGTGACTTACGTACCCTCCACCCTCATAGCAACCCACAAGCCACCACAGGATGACAAAATGATAGACGAGTAGTGACCATCAGAACATCAGGAACACAGCATCAGGATTGGAGGAAGACTCATTAACAACCTGCAATATGAAGATAACACAACCTTGTTTGCTGAAAATGAAGAGGACTTGAAATGCTTACTGATGAAGATCAAACACTACAGTCTTCAGTATGGATTACTACTCAACATAACAAACCAAAACCCACTGTCATTGAGTTCATCCTGACTCATAGCAACCATCACTGGATTTCTAAGGTGATAAATCTTTACAGAAGTAGATTGCCTTGCCTTGCTTCTGTGGAGCGACTGGTAGGTTTGCACCACCAACCTTGTGGATAGCAGTCAGATGCCTTAGGCACTGTGTTACCAGAGCTCCTTCCACTCAACATAAAGAAAACAAAAATCCTCACACCTAGACCAATAACCAACATCATGATAAATGGAGAAAAGATTGAAGTTGTCAGGAACTTCCTTTTACTTGGATCCATAATCCACACCCATGAAGCCAAAACTAAAAACTAAACTCACTGCCATCAAGTCAATTCTGACTCATAGCAGCCCCCTTTGGGTTTCTGAGGTGGTAAATCTTTATGGAAATAGATTTCCCAGTCTTCCTGTGGAGTGGCTGATGGTTTTGAGCCACCAACCTTTTGATTAGCAGTCAGATGCCTTAGGTATTGCATCACCAGAGCTCCTTCACCCATGGAGCAGCAGTCAAGAAATCAGACATTGTATTGTACTGGAAAAATCTGCTAGAAGTTTCTTTAAAGTGTTAAGGAGCAAAGATGTCACTTTGAAAACAAAGGTGCACCTAACCCAAGCCATGGTATTTTCAGTCACCTCATATGTATCTGAAAGCTGGACAATGAATAAAGAAGACCAAAGAAGAATTGATGCCTTTGAACTGTGATATTGGTGAAACATACTGAAAATACCACACACTGCCAGAAGAACAAGGAGCTGTGTTGGTGCAGTGCCTAAGGCATTTGACTGCTGAACAGAAGGTTGGTAGTTCAAACCCACCAGCTGCTCCATGGAAGGAAGACTGGGCAATCTACTTCCATAAAGATTTACCACCTCAGAAACCCAAAGGGGTTCACTAGGAGTTAGGATCAACTCAATGGCAGTGAGTTGGTGTTGGTTTTGCCAGAAGAATGAACAAATTTATCCTGCAAGAATTGCAGCCAGAATTCTCCTTAGAAGCAAGAATGACCAGACTTCATCTCACATAATTTGGTCATGTTGTCAGAAGTGACCATTCCCTGGAGAAGGATATTATACTTGGTAAAGTAGAGGGTCATCAAAAAGGGGGAAAACCGTCACAAGAAGGATTGACACAGTGGCTGAAATGATGGGTTCAAGCATAGCAAGTACTGTGAGGATAGCGCAGGACTGGGCAGTTTCATGCTGTTGTACATAGAGTCTGTTGTACATGAGTCAGAGGCAACTCAACAGCACCCGACAACAAGCCTTCTGTGGAATTAATAAATTTTTATTTAGTCTTCTATTATAATTCTGGTTATAATACAAGTGTTGATTACCTTAAAATTTTAGCATGCATGCTAAATTTTTCTAACAAAATTTAAAGTTAATTGGTATTTATGCTGCTGGATAAAAATCCAGACTCTGCTCAGAATGACTCATTGTAGCCAATAAACAAGAGCCTGAAGTGGGAGAACAGGAAGGAACTTTTAACTCTGTGGCCAAGAAAGGGAACAGCCAGGGCTAGTGCCTCCAAGACTGGTCCAAGGAAGACTTCTTCAAGATTCTCTTATATACAAAACAAGAAGTCATACAAAATCATGGGTATACATATGTCTACATTCTATTCAGGCACAGTTAGGGTTACATACTTCTCCATATATCATATGTATAGAAAATGATGGCTAACCTCTATCCAGAGGTGGAGAGGTTAATATTCGTGAGGAACTTAATGACTTAAAGGTCTCCTTGTTGTTGTTGTTGTTATGTGCCGTCGAGTCGGCCCCGACTCATAGCGACCCCTCCTTGGGTTTCCGAGGCAGTATCACTACGGAAGTAGGATTGCCCAACCTTCCTTCCGAGGAGTGGCTGGTGGGTTTGAACCGCCAGCCGTCTGGTTAGCAGGCAAGTGTCTTAGCCACTATGCTACCAGAGCTCCCTAGGAAACTAAAATGGCTGCCAAATCGACTCAGGCTGGTATTGGCTAGCCTGGGGTGGTTGGGGTAAATAGGATAAGGGGAGGGAGGATGGCTCACTTAGCTGTCCTCCTTGTATAGGGCCAGTGTTCTTTGTCTTATTTATGTCTTCTTCCTGAATGAGGCCAAAGTTTAGCACACTTTAACTTCCTTCTGAACTTCACTCTCATACGTGGTCTTATATTGAAATTTGGTTTAATTTGTTTTTAAACAAAAAAAAAAAATATTATGATTATCACTATTACTTTAGTAGTCAATACCTTTTTAGATTTAGAGGTATTACTATATAGTACCAATTTCTCAGTTCATTCTTATTTTTCCTATTCTGCATCTTCCTTTTTTTTTTTTCCCTACGTACATCTTTTGGTACTTTTTAAGGCATTTGAGCAGGAAAATTTCTAAGTCATTGTATATTAGATATAATTTACTTTTGGGGCACATTTTATGTTTCAACTTTTTATAACACAGAATTATAAACATATACAACAGTAGAGAGATTCTTATGTGTAATAATCTTTCACGTATCCCTCATAGATTCAGTGACTACGAATATGTGGTCAGCATCATATCAGCAACACCCTCACCCACTTCCACTCACCCCCACTATCTACTGATTATTTTTAAGCAAATTCCACTTTTTTATCACTAAAAACATACTAAGCAACAATTCCTTACTATCATCAAGTATCTAAGGGGCTCTGGTGGTGTAATGGTTAAGGTGTTTTGCTAACAAAAAGTTTGGTGGTTTGAACCCACCAGCCACTCTGCAGAAGAAAGATAAGGCTATGTGCTTCCATAAAGATTTATAGCCTGGGAAACCCAGTGGGAGTAACTGTGAGTCAGAATGACTCAATGGCAGTGAGTTTGGTTTTTTTGGATCAAGTATCTAGTCAATGTTTACATTTCCCCAATTCTACTTCTCCCTCCTTTTGCAGTTGGATATTCAAATAAAGTTCATACTTTGCAATTAGTTGATAAGTCTCTTAAACCACTGCCATTGAGTTGATTCTGACTCATAGTGATCCTATAGGACAGAGTAGAATTGCCAATTAGGGTTTCAAGGCTGAAAATCTTTATGGAAGCAGACTGCCACATCTTTCTCCTGCAGAGTGGCAGGTGGGTTCAAACCCCTGATCTTGTGGTTAGCAGCTGAATGCTTTAATCACTGTGCCACCAGAGGTCCTGTATGTCTCTTTTAATATACACATTCTCTCTCTTTTTCTTGATCTTCCTTTGCAATGTATTTAAAAAAAAAAAAAAAACTGGACAATTTGGCCTATAGAGTTTCTTATAGTCTGGATTTTTCTGAATGTGTGTCCTGGGTGTCATCTAACCCATTTTTTGGTTTCCTGTATTTCCTAAAAATCAGTAGTTAGATCTGAGCCTTGATCTTTCAGGTACAATTGTTGTTGGCAAGGATTAGTGACTAGAATGTATAAAGAACTTTCAGATCTCAATAAAAGAAAACAGACAACTCTATTTAAAACTGTTCAAAGATTTGAATGGACACTTCACCAAAGAAGATGTTGTTGCATGCCATCAAGTTGATTCTGACTGATAGCAACTACATATGACAGGGTAGAACTGTCCCATAGGGTTTTCTTGGTTGTAATCTTTATGGAAGCAGATTGCCAGGTCGTACAGAGCCTGTCAGCCCCAGGGTTACAGGTGAGGAGAGACAACTCAGGGATGACCAAAGCAGCAGGCAGGAAGAACAGGAGAAAGGGGATTAAAAGCCAGGAAGCCAGAGAGAAGAGCAATCAGCCGAAGGGATTAGGTGAGGAGAGGCAACTCAGGCCCACCCAGAGTAGCAGGCCGGAAGAGCAGGAGAAAGGGGATAAAA
>NW_006921626.1:9659188-9664630 GCF_000298275.1 Orycteropus afer afer | reverse complement strand
AAGAGGGGGAGGCCTTCAACGAGATGGATTGACACAGTGGCTGTGATGATGGGCTCAAGTATAGCAGAGATTGTGGGGCTGGCACGGGATCGGGCAGTGTTTCGTTCTGCTGTGCATGGGGTCGCTATGAGTCGGAAACAACTCGATGGCACTTAACAACAACAACAACACAGAGCCATTGGGTGGTCTTGAACCTCCAACTATCAATAAGCAGCTGAGCACTTAAACTGTGTGCCACCAGAGCTCCTTAAAGAAGATACAAAGGGGGTAAATCAGCTCATTAAAAAAAAACCTCAACATCATGTTTAGGTACTGTTGAGTTGGTTCTGACCCATAGCGACTCTATGTACAACAAAACAAAACCCTGCCCTGTCCTGTGCCAGCCCCACAATCCTTGCTATCCCTGAGCCCATGTTGCAGCCACTATGTCAATCCTTCTTGTTGAGGATCTTCCTCTTTGCACTGACCCTCTACTTTACCAAACACAATCCTTCTCCAGGGACTGGTCCCTCCTGATACATGACCAAAGTATGAGAGAAGTCAGGCCATTCTCACTACTAAGGAGCATTCCAGTTGTACTTCTTCCAAGACAGATTTGTTCATTCTTCTGGCAATCCATAGTATAGTCTTCACCAACACCACAATTCATACTCATCAATTCTTCTGCAGTCTTCCTTATTCACTGTCTAATCTTCATGTGCATATAATGCTATTGAAAAGACAATGACTTGAATCAGGCGCATCTTAGTCTTCAAACTGATATCTTTGCTCTTTGACACTTTAAAAAGGTCTTTTGAAGCAGCTTTGCCAAATGCAATATGTCATTTGATTTCTGGACTGCTGCTTCCATGGATGTCTATTGTGGATTTGTGCAAAGTGAAATCCTTGACAACTTCATCCTTTTCTCTGCTTACCATGATGTATGTTGCTTATTGGTCCAATTGTGAGGATTTTTATTTTTATTTTTTTATGTTGAGGCGTAGTCCATACTGAAGGCTGTAATCATTGATCTTCATCAATAAGTGCTTCAAGTCTTCTTCACTTTCAGCAAGCAAGGTTGTGTCATCTATATATCACAGGTTGTTAATGAGTCTTCCTCCAATCCTGATGCTCTGTTCTTCATATAGTCCAGCTTCTCAGATTTTTTGCTCAGCATACAGATTGAATAAGTATATTGGAAGGATACAACCCTGATGCACACCTTTCCCAATTTTTCACCATATGTTGTTATCCCCTTGTGTTGTTCAAAAGACTGCCTCTTGGTCTACATCAAGTTTCCTCACAAACACAATGAAGTGTTCTGGAATTCTTCACAATGTTATCTATAATTTGTTATGATCCACACAGCCCAATGTCTTTGTATAGTCAATAAAATACAGGCAAATATCTTTCTGCTATTATTTTCTTTCAGCCAAGATCCATCTGACATCAGCAATGATATCCCCTATTCCATGTCCTCGTCTGAATATGGCTTGAATTTCTAGCAGTTTCCTGACAATGTCCTTACTGCAACAACCATGTTTAAATTATTTTCAGCAAAATTTGATCTGCATGTGATAGTAATGTTCAATAATTTCCACATTTTGTTGGATCATCTTTCTTTGGAATGGGCACAAATATGGATCTCTTCCCAGCCAGTTGGCCAGGTAGCTGTCTTCCAAATTTCTTGGCATAAACCAATAAATGTCTCCAGCATTGCGTTAGCTTACTGAAATATCTCAAAGTGTAATCTGTCAATTCCTGGAGACTTGTTTGTCACCAATTCCTTCAGTGAAGTTTGGAATTCTTCTATCAATAGTATTGGTTCTTGATTATATGCTACCTCCTTATATGGTTGAACATCAGCCAATTCTTTTTGTACAGTGACTCTATGTATTCCTTCCATCTGCTTTTCATGCTTCCCACATTGTTCAATATTTTGCCTGTAGAATCCTTCAGTATTATAACTCATGGCTTGAACAGTTTCTTCATTTCTTTCAGCTTGAGAAATGCCAAGCATTTTCTTCCTTTTTGGTTTTCTAACTGCAGGTTTTTGCACATTTCATTATAATACTTTACTTTGTCTTCTTGAGCTGCCCTTTGAATTCTTCTGATCAGCTCTTTTACTTCATCATTTCTTCCATTAGCTTTATTATTCTCTGTTCAAAGAATAAATTTCAGAGTCTCTTCTGACTTTTGGTCTTTTCTTCTTTTCCTGTGTTTTTTATAACCTTTCATTTTCTTCATGTATGATATCTTTGCTGTCTTCCCACAACTCATCTGGTCTTCAGTCATTAGTATTCAATGCATCAAATCTGTTTGTTATTCAGGTGGTCTCAAAATTCAGGTGGGATATGCTCATGGTCACATTTTGACTCTCATGGACTTGCTTTAATATTCTGTAGCTTCATCTTAGAGTTTCATATGAACAATTGATAGCGTGTTCCAACAAGCCCTTGGCCTTGTTCTGACTGATGATATTGAGATTCTCCATCATCTTTTTCCACAGATATAGTCAATTTGATTCTTGTGCATTCTATCTGGTGAGGTCCAAGTGAATAGTCACCATTTATGTTATTGAAAAAGGATATTTGCAATGAAGAAGTTAGTCTTACAAAATTCTATTATGCATTGTCCAGTGCCATGTCTATCATTAAGGCCTTATTTTCCAACTACCAATGATCTTTCTTTGTTTCCAGTGTTCTCATTCCAATCCCCAGTAATTATCAATGTTTCTTGATCGTATGTTTGGTCAATTTCAGACTCCAGAAGTCGGTAAAAATCTTCAATTTCTTCATCTTTGGCTTTAATTTTAAAAACAAATTAAAGCCACAATAAGATTCCACTACATACTTACTAAAACAAACAAACAAAAAACCCAGAAACTAGTAGTTGCTGTCAAATAGATTCTGATTCATGAAATCCCATGTGTGTCAGAGTAGAAACGTGATCCATAGTTCTTTTTTTAAAATAACTTTATTGAGATGTAATTTATATACCACACAATTCACCCATTTATAAAATATGTAACTCAATGGATTTTAGTATACTCACCAAGTTATTCAACCACCAAACAAACAAACAAACTCACTGCTGTCAAGCTGATTCTGACTCATAGGGACCCCTCCTTGGGTTTCCAAGGCAGTATCTTTACTGAAGTAGATTACCCAGTCTTCCTTCTGAGGAGTGGTTTGTGGTTTGAACCATCAGCCTTCTGGTTAGCAGTCAAATGCCTTAGGCACTATGCTACCAGAGCTATACTCTAATTTTAGAGTATTTTAATCACCCACAAAAAAATCCTTGTATATATTAGCAGTTACTCCCACTCCACCCCAGCGACCACTAATCTGCTCTTTGTATAGATCTGCCTATTCTGGATATTTCATGCAAGTGTGATTACATAATATGTGATCTTTTGTGACTGGCTTCTTTCACTTAGCATAATGTTTTCAAGGTTCATCCAAAATTTTATTGTATACTCTATGGAGCTCTGGTAGCATAGTGGCTAAGACACTTGCCTGCTAACCAGACGGCTGGTGGTTCAAACCCACCAGCCACTCCTCAGAAGGAAGGTTGGGCAATCCTATTTCCGTAGTGATACTGCCTCGGAAACCCAAGGAGGGGTTGCTATGAGTCGGGTTTGACTCGACGGCACATAACAACAACAACAACAACATACATGTAGGAGCTCTGGTAGCATAGTGCCTAAGGCACTTGCTAACCAGAAGGCTGTTGGTTCAAACCCACCAGCCACTCCTCCTCGGAAGGAAGATTGGGCAATCTACTTCTTTAGTGATACCACCTCAACATACCATACGTTATCCTTTCATCATCGTTGACAGGCATTTGGGTTGTTTCCATTTTGAGGCTACTATGAATAATGCTGCCATCAACATTCAGCTACAAGTTTCATTTTTCTTGGGTATATAATTAGGAGTGGAATTTCTGGGTCATATGGTAACTCTGTTTTGACAATTTTCAACTTGTGTTCCAAAGTACTATCACCATTTTACATTTCCACCAGCTGTGTACAAGGGTTCCAATTTCTAACAACCTCCCCAACACTTAATGTCCTCTGAATTTTTTATTCTAATCATCCCAAAGGGTGTAAAGTGATATCCTATTGTGATTTTGATCTGCATTTCGCTGAAGGCTGATGATATTGAGCATCTTCTCATGTACTTATTGTTATACTGGTTTTTGCTTCTTACAGAAACTTCTGACATATCCAGAAACATTTCCAAAATCAGGGTATATTTTCACTGCTGAGGATTGTTCTGATGTTATTTTCTTAGATGTCTATGACATCTCATGCTCCGTGTTCCATTATTTAGCCCATGTACTGTAAATACAAACAATCCAACTTGGCTTTGGGCTGCCCATCATGGATTCTAAGCTCACTCAAACACAGGGAGGTTTAGAAAATCCTCCAGAATAATGCGATAAGATTTTGTTAAAGCAAGTGTTTTTTTCTAACTCCTTAAACTGTGTGCTGTCTTCAATAATCATCATCTGGATTGTATCTTCTTCTGTGGCACTTTTGTTTCTTTGAATCCTTCCCTTGCCCAGTCCCTCAGGTATTTGCAATCAGAATCATTCGGAACCTGTCTGATTGCTTGCGAAATATTTCTGTACAGAAGGAGAACCTGTTGCCTTCTTATGAACTAACTGCTTTAGTGTTAGCTTCATTGGGGGGAAGTGGGAAGTGGCCATGACTACCAGATAGCCTGTCCTGCAGCCCACAGAATTTTCAGTGACTGATTTTTCAGAAGTAGATTACCAGGTCTTTCTCCTGAGGTACGTCTGGGTGGACTCAAGCCTCCAACCTCTCAGTTAATAGCTGTTTGCCTTAACTGTTTGCACCATGCAGAGACTCCATATACTAAATAAAATGGTTGAAATGAAAAACACTGATGATACCAAGTGTTGGTGAAGATGTAGAGAAACTGGAACTTTCATACACTACTGATGGAAATATAAGATGGTACAAATACTTTGGGGAAAGCTTTGACAGCATCTTAAAAACTTTTATAAATACCTACTATATGCTGTCATTCCAGTCTTAGTTATTTGCCTAAAAGAAACGAAAATATTCTATGCAAAAACTTGCATATGAATGTTCATAATAGCTTAATTTGTAATAGCCCAAAGCTGGTGGCAACTCAAATGTCCATCAACAGATTAATGGGTGAAAATTTTGGTACGATGTCCATTCAATGAAGTAGCTATTGTTGTTGAGTGCCATCAAGTTGATTCTGACTCATAGACAGACCATGTGACAGAATAGACTGCTCCCACGGGGTTTCCCAGTGTGTAATCTTTATGTGAGCAGATTGCAAGGTCTTTCTCCCTTGGAGCCACTGGGTGGATTCGAACTGCCAAACTTTTGGTTAGCAGCCAAGATCTTAACTGTTTTGCCACCAGGGATCCTAAAGATATAGTACTTAGCAAAAAAAAAAAAAA
>NW_006921626.1:9649541-9658758 GCF_000298275.1 Orycteropus afer afer | reverse complement strand
ATATACACATACACTTTTTATTGTCTGTCAATCATATCTCTATATGTAGGCAGAATAATGCCCCACCTACAATGATGTCCACATTCAGAATCTGTGAAAATGCTACTTTACATGGCAAGTAGAATTAAGGTTGCTAATCAGCTGATCTCAAAATAGGAAGGTTATCCTGGATCATCTGTGTAGGCCCAATGTAATTACATTGTCCTTAAAAATGGAAGAGGAAGCAGAAGAGTGGGTCAGAGAGTTGCCACTTCAGAAAGACAATGTTGGCTCCAGACAGAGTTCATGAGACAAGGACTATGGAAACCTCTAGAAAGTCATAATGGCTCTTAGTCTACAGACAAGAAAATGGGGACCTTGATTGTATATCCACAAAGAACTCAATTCTGTCAACAACCCAAATGAGCAAGGAAACCCTCAGGAAAGAACCCAGCATTTTGACACATTGATTTTAGTCTTATGAAATCTGTGTTGGACTTCCATGTACAGAACTATAATTTAATAAATTAGTGTTGTTTTAAGCCAAAAATTTTATAGTAATATTTTATGGCAACAATAGAAAATGAATACACTCCATAAAGGTGTTAAAAATACTACTTCATAGTGTTACAACTTCTTTCAGGTGGCACATGTCTACTTGTCTATCCTTATTTTTATTTATTTATGTTGTGTGTTGTTGAGAATACACACAGCAGATCATACACCAATTCAAACATTTCTGCATGTGCAATTCAGTGACATCATTTACATTCTTCAAGTTGTGCAACCATTGTCATTCTCTTTTTCTGAGTTGTCCTCCCCCATTAACATAAATTCACTACCCGCAAGTTTCCTATCTAATCTTTTGAGTTGCTGTTGTCATTTTGATCCCATACAGATAGTTCTTTAAAAAGCATGATGGTCAAGGCAGATATTCTTTACTAGTTAAGCAGTACATCAACAAGGAACTATCAGAAATGCAAACCAAATTCATAAGAGGACATGAAACAAGGAATATCACTGCTGATGTCAGATGGATCTTGGCTGAAAGCAAAGAATACCAGAAGGATGTTTATCTTTGTTTTATTGACCATGCAAAGGCATCCAACTGTGTAAATCGTAACAAATTATTAGTAATATTGCAAATAATGGGAATTGCAGAACACTTAATTATGCTCATGAGGAACCTGTATAGAGACAGTAATTCAAATAGAAACAGGGGATACTACATGGTGAAAAATCAGGAAAGATGTACATCGCAGTTGTGTCCTTTCACCATGCTTATTAAATCTGCATGCTGAGCAAATAATGTGAGAAGCTGGACTATACAAAGAAGAATATAGCAACAGGATTGAGGGAAGACTCGTTAACAACCTACAATACGCAGATGATAAAACCTTGCTTGGTGAAAGCAAAGAACACTTGAAACACTTCCTGATGAAAATCAAATTCTACAGCCTTCAATATGGATTGCACCAACATAAAGAGAACAAAAATCTTCATAACTGGACCAATAAGCAACATCATAACAAAAGGAGAAAAGATTGAAGTTGCCAAGGATTTCATTTTACTTGGTTCCACTATCAAGTACATGGAAGCAGCAGTCAAGGAATCAAACACTATTGTATTGGGCAAATCTGCTACAAAAGATCTCTTTAAAGTGTTAAGGATCAAAGATGTCACTTTGAGGACTAAGGTGCAACTGACCAAAACCATGATATTTTCAATTGCCTCATATGCATGAGAAAGCTGGACAAGGAATCAAGAAGATGAAAGTAGAATTGAAGACTTTGAATTATGGTGTTGGCAAAGAATAGTGAACGTAGCATGGACTGCCAGAGAAATGAACAAATCTGTCTTGGAAGAAGTATAGCTGGAATGCTTTTTAGAAGCAAGGATGGTGAGACTTTGTCTCACATGCTTTGGTCATGTTATCAGGAGGGACCAGTCTCTGGAAAAAGATATCACAGCTGGTAAAGTAGAGGGTCAACAAAAAAGAGGATGACCTTCAACTAGATTGACACAGTGTCTGCAACAGTGGCCACAAACATACCAAGGATTGTAAGGATGGTACAGAACTGGACAAGTGTTTCATTCTGCTGTTTATCAGGTTGCTGTGAATTGGAACTGACTCACTAGCACATAACAGCAACAACAGTTTAGTTTAACTTAAGAAGACTTCAGGGAGTATTTTATTTTAAGTTTAAAGAGTATCTTAGGGCAATAGTTTAGGGGTTCTTCTAGCCTCAATAGCTCCAGAAATTCTAGATTTCATGAGAATTTGAAATTTTGTTCTGCATTCTCCTCCTTTGGGTCAGGGTTTTTGTTTTTTTTCTAATTGTGATTTGGGTGAAAGTTTACAGAGCAAATTCATTTTCCATGCTGTAATTCCCCACAGTGTAACAGCTCTCTTTCCACTTCCTCCCTGTAGTTACCTCTTCCATGTGTCCTTCCCTCCCATGTTCTCCCGCCCCTCGAGCTATCTCCCTGTGAAAATCTGTTCTCCCACAATTGATCAATCGATCACTCCAAGGAGTGTATCTACCTGATGTAAATGTTCACCCCATATGACTGTCTATTGTTTGGCTGGAAGCCACAGGAGTTCAGTACCAGATATGAAGAGTAACTAGGGGCCATAGTCTCAGGGGTCTCACCAGGCTCTATCTGACTGGTAAACCTGGTCTTTTTTTTTTATGATTTTGAATGTTGTTCCACATTGTTTTCCCACTCTATCCAGGATCTCCTATACTGATCCCTTTCTGAGTGCTTGACAGTGGTAGCTGGGCATCATCTAGTTCTTGTGGTCTCAGGGTCATATAGGCTGAGGATCCATGGTCTACTAGTCCCTTGGACCATTTTTTTCCATGCATTTTTGGTTTCCTTCATTCTTCTTTGCTCTGGATGAGGAGAGACCCACTGTTGCATCTAGATGGCCACTTGCAAGCTTTTAAGATTCCAGTCACTACTCACTAGAGTAGAATGTAGAAAAATATTTTTGTGTAGTATGTTATGCCAATTGAGCTTGATGTCCCCTGCATTGGTGAGGATTTTTCTATAGAATCTTTGATCAAAATATTCAGTAATGTAGCATCTCATCATCCAGTTCTTCTTGTCTCATGGCAAAGGAAGCAATTGTTCATGGAACCTAAGAATCCCATTCCTTCTCCTATTTCTGACTTTCCTTCTTCTTCTGTTTCTCCACATGAATAGAGATCAATTGTTGTGCCTTGAATGGCTGCTTGCAAGCTTTTAAGTTGTCAGGTACTATACAATGAAGTAGGAGGTAGTACAGATGTACTAAACACATTATTAGGCGTATTAACTGAGATGTTCTGTGAAACATGACTCTAATCCTCCAAACTAGAGTATCAAATCCCAGGATGTGTTTGATTTTATGTACACAGCCTCAGAAGCTACTCTTTTGGGGTTTTTTATAACTATATCTATCATACCAAAAAAAAAAAAAAAAAAACCTCACTGCCATTGATAAATTCCCACACATAGTGACCCTCATAGGGTTTCCAAGGCAGTAAATCTTTACAGAAGTAGATTGCCCCATCTTCCTTCCATGGAGTAGTTGGTGGGTTTAAACTGCTGACCTTCTTGTTAGCAGTCCAGTGCCTTATCCACTATGCCACCAGAGCTCCTTATATCTATCATACAACTTTTTTATTTCACTTTTTATTATGATTGGGGTGAAGCTTTACACAATAAATCAGTTTCCCATTCAAAAATTCATTCACATTTTGTTTCACATCATTGACTGCAATTCCCATAATGCAATATCACTTGTCCGTATCCTCTTGTTTTTCATTTCCATTCCTCCTTCTTTCCTAATCCTTCTTGCCTTCTGAACTTTGTCCTTGGGAAAATTCTGCCCTTTTGAACTTGAGTGGTTGATTGTTCTAAGGAGTACATTCTTCCCTAGTGTTATTTTTCACCTTTTAGATCTGTCTATTATTTGGCTGAAAATTGAGCCTTGAGGGTGAGTTCAGTTCCAGGCTTAAACAGTGAGTAAAGGCCATAGTCTCAGGGGTTCTAACAGCCACTATTCAACCAGTAAGACTAGTGTCTTTTATTATTTTGAGTTTTGTTCCACATTTTTCTCCCACTCCATCTGGGTCCCTCTGTTGTGATCCTCTTCAGAGTGGTCAGCAGTGGTAGCTGGGCACCATCTAGTTCTTCTGATCTCAGGGTCATGGAGGCTGGGGTTCACATGGCCCATTAGTCCTTTGGACTAATTGTTTCCTTGCATCTTTGATATTCCTTATTTTTCTTTGCCCTGAATGTGGAGAGAGCAATAGTTTCAACTTAGATGGCCTCTCGCAAACTTTTAAGACCCAGTTGCTACTCACCAAATTAGGATATAGAACATTGTCTTTGTGAACCATGTTGTGCCAATTGGTCTTTATGACCCCACAAGTATGGCCCTGAGCTCCCAGGTCCAAGAAGACCAGTTAAAACAACTACTCTTCAAAGCTACACATGAACCACAAATGTCAAGGATGAAGAAATTGAAGATTTTTATGAACTTCTGCAGTCTGAAATTGATCAAATGTGCAATCAAGATGCACTAGAAATTACTGGTGATTAGAATACAAAAGTTGGAAACAAAGAAGAATCAGTAGTTGGAAAATATGGCCTTAGTGATAGAAATGACACCGGAGATCACATGATAGAATTTTGCAAGACCAGTGACCTATTCATCAGAATACTTTTTTTCAACAACACAAAAGTGAACCTTGTCAGATAGAATACATTGGGATCAAATTGACTACATCTGTGGAAAGAGACAATGGAGAAGCTCAATATCATCAGTCAGAACAAGGTGAGGGGCTAACTGTGGAACAGATTATCAACTGCTCATATGTAATTTCAAGTTGATGCTGAAGAAAATAAACCAAGTCCATGAGAGCCAAAGTATGACCTTGAGTATATCCCACACAAATTTAGAGACCATCAGAAGAATAGACTTGACACTTTAAATGTTAATACCCAAAGACCAGATGAGTTGTGGGATGACATCAAGGACACTATATAGGAAGAAAGCAAAAGGCCATTAAAAAGAAAGGAAAGAAAGAAAGGACTAAAATGGATGTCAGAAGAGACTCTGAAATTTGTTCTTTGAACAGAGAGTAGTAAAGCAAATGGAAGAAATGATGAAGTAAAGAGCTGAACAGAAGATTTCAAAGAGCAGCTCAAGAAGACAAAGTCAATTTTTGTAATGAAATATACATAGATCTGGAGTTAGAAAACCAAAAGGGAAGAACACACTCAGCATTTCTCAAGCTGAAAGAACTGAAGAAAGAAATCCAAGCCTCGAGTTACAAGATTGAAGGATTGCACCTGCAAAATATTGAATGATGCAGGAAGCATCAAAAGCAGATGGAATGAATACACAGAGTCACTGAACAAAAAGAATCAGTTGATGTATAACCATTTCAGGAAGTAGCATATAATCAAGTACCAAGGGTAGTGAAGGAAGAAGTCCAAACTGTACTGAAGGCATTGGCAAAAAACGAGTCTCCAGGAATTAAAATAATGCCAATGGAGATGTTTCAACAAATGGATGCAATGCTGTAAGTGCTCATTTGTCTATGCCAAGAAATTTGGAAGGCAGCTACCTGGTGAAGCAACTGAAAGAGATCCATATTTGTGTCCATTCCAAAGAAAGATGATCAAACAGAATGGAGAAATTATCAGGTAATATCATTAATAGCACATGCAAGTAAAATTTTTCTGAAGATAAGTTTAAAACAGTTGTGGCAGTATGTTGTTGTTGTTGTTGTTATTTGCCATCGAGTCAGCCCCGACTCATAGTGACCCCTCCTTGGGTTTCCGAGGCAGTATCACTACGGAAGTAGGATTGCCCAACCTTCCTTCCAAGGAGTGGCTGGTGGGTTTGAACTGCCAGCCTTCTGGTTAGCAGTCAAGTGCCTTAGGCACTATGCTACCAGAGCTCCTGTTGTGGCAGTATATTGGTAGGGAATTGCCAGAAATTAAAGGGAATTCAGAAGAGGATGTGAAAGAAAGCATATGATTGCTAATCTTAGATGGATCTTGACTGAAAACAGAGTATACCAGAAAGATGTTTATCTGTGTTTCATTGACTATGAAAAAGTATTTGACTGTGTGGATCGTGGCAAGTTTTGGATAATATTTCAATAAGTGGGAATTCCTGAATACTTAATTGTGTTCATGTGAAACCTGAACATACAAGAAGAGGCAGTCATGAGACTTCCAGTAAGATGGAGGAATAGACAGACAAGCTACACAGACCTTCTTCAACAAAGAAAAGAAAAAATAATTGACAGAGATACAAAAGATAATCCTGGCACCCTGAGCTTTGAAAGGAACTCTACAGAAGTGGATTAGGCACCAACTAGTGGAAAAACCTTAACAAAAACAGTGAGTACAGAGATGGTCGAAGCTGCAGACTGTCAGCTACTCTGACGGGACCAACAGCCTGAATATTTCCAAGTGGTGTTGGGACCTGAGAACTGACCTAAAGATCAGCCCTGGTCACCAAGGGCTGCAGAGATGACTGCGCTGGTGGCCAATGACTAGGAAGGGAAACAGCAAGGAGGGAGATGACCTGAGTTGTTGACTTTCTGCTATCTGGAGGCCACAGCCATTTTTATTGCTTATACATGGCAGCCATTTTGGATATTTAAAGTGACCAAGGGTGCAGCCATTTGGATTACTTACATGCGGCAGCCATTTTTTATATTTAAAGTGAATGAGGGTGCAGCCATTTTGAATGTTTATAAACGGCAGTCATTTTGGATATTTAAAGTGACCAAGGGTGCAGAAATTTTGAATCTTTACAAGTGACAACCATTTTGAATGATAGCATTCTCATTTGGATTCCAGGGACCTAGGAATAGGCTGTTTGCCAAGGTTGGCAGGGACATACAAGAGGCGGACAGCAAGAAAGGAGAGAGGTGGTGAGTGTATAAGTGCTGTCAACTAGTGAATAGAGGAGCACAGTACAGTAACCTGTTTGCGTAGATAACATACAAACAAAACAAAGAAAATGAAAATCATGGGCAGTCTCTCCAACATAAAGTCACCAATTAAATATAAAAACAAAAACATCACAATGCCTCGGAGACAACAGAGCATCACAGTGGGCACAAAGAAGCAAGATAAAGCGGGAGAAACAAGAGACCAGGGTACAGACCTAAAACATATTCCTGAGGAACATGCAGTATTGGAACTCCTTGATAAGGAATTCAAAAGAATTATACTTAGGTATCTTCAACAAATAGAGAGACAGATCAAGAAAAACACAGAGAAAACCCTAGAACAAAAGACAATACAAGAACAAAATGACAAAATAAATGAAAAATTAGAAATGATGCAAAATCTACAGACAGAAATCCAAAAGATTAATAATAAATTGTCAGAAATAGATAAGACTGAATGGGTAAAGGAGCAGAATTGAATCAATGGAAGACAGAATTAGTGAGATTGAAGGCAAATACCTAAATACTACTTTGGAAAGGGATCAATCAGAAAAAAGATCAAAACAAAATGAAGAAAGCCTAAGGTTAATGTGGGATAGCATCAAAAGGAATAATCTATGTGTCATTGGAATTCCAGAACAGGAAGAGACAAATAAAACCACAGAAAATTGTCAAAGATTTGTTGGAAGAGAATTTTCCTGAAAGATGAGAATAAATCCATTCAGGAAGTCCAACGAACCCCAAACAGGACAGACCCCAAAAGAAAATCACCAAGACATATCATTATCAAACTCACCAAAACCAAAGACAAAGACAGAATCCTGGAAGCAGCACAGGAAAAACAAAAAGTTACCTACACAGGGCAACCAATAAGACTCAAGAGAAACCAATGCAGGCGAGAAGACAATGGGATAGTATATATAAAACCCTGAAAGAGAAAAATTTCCAACCAAACATTACATACCCAGCAAAATTGTCCCTCAAATATGATGGTGAAATTGGGACATTTCCAGATAAGCAGAAATTAAGGGAAATTGTTAAAACCAGACGAACTTTATAAGAGATGCTAAAGGGAGCCCTTTGGACAGACAAGCAACAACAGCCAACAACAACTGACCATTAATACACATGATGATATAACCCAGAAACCAACCCAGCTATGGAAGTATCCAAAGTAAATAAGCCTATAAGATTATAAACAGGGAACCAGAGACATCAATTAACAAATGAAGACAACTACAAACCAAAAGGAGGGGAAAAAACTGTGTCGTTACACAACTTCAAGATGGTAGGGAAGTCAAGACAACTATAAGATAGAATGGAATGTTCTAAACTTGGGAAGAAAACTATAAATCACAGGGCAACCTCAAAGAAAAATGATAAACCTTCACATCAAAATAAAAAAGAGGACCAGCACAAATATTTAGCAAATACTAAAACAATAGCAACAAAGGAAGTGATAACATGATATAAACAAATTGAGCTCAGCATAGAAAATTATATGGAACAAAGAAATCGACACCATGAAAAAGCACATAACAAAAATGGCAGCAACAAATTCATATTTGCCAATAATTACATATCTGGCAAGGGTCTTATCTCTAAGATTTATAGAAAACTCCAGCGCCTCAAACAGCAAAGGGATTAACAATGTCAGAAGATATGAATAGACACTTCACCAAGGAGGATATTCAGGTGGCTAGCTAATACATGAAGAGACGCCCACAATCATTGGCCATCAGAGAGATGCAAATCAAAACAACGATGAGATACTACGGTCTCACCCCAGCACTGATAGCAAGGTTCACTGAGACAGAAAATAACAAATGCTGGCAGGGATGTGGAAAGATTGGGACTCTCATACAGTGCTGGTGGGACTGTGAAGTGATACAACCACTGTAGAAAGCAATATGACAATTTCTTAGAAATCTGGAATTGGAGACATCATTTGACCCAGCCATCCAATTACTAGGTATGTATCCTAGAGAGGTGAGAGGCAGGACAGGAACAGATATATGCACACTCATGTTAATCACAGCGTTATTTACAACAGCCAAAAGATGGAAATAACCTACATGCCCATCAGCAGAAGAGTGGATGACCAAACTATGGTATATACACACAATGGAATGCCATGCAGCACTAAAGAATAGTGTAGAGTCTGCAAAACACCGCATAATATGGATGAACTTGGAGGACATTATGCTGAGTGAAATAAGTCAATCACAGAAGGACAAATATAGTATTAGTTTGTTGTTGTGGAGAGTCAA
>NW_006921626.1:9637933-9649331 GCF_000298275.1 Orycteropus afer afer | reverse complement strand
CTCATAGTGACCCCTCTTTGGGTTTTTGAGGTGGTATCACTACAGAAGTAAATTGCCCAAACTTCCTTCCAAGGAGTGGCTGGTAGATTTGAATCACCAGTCTTCTGGTTGGTAGTCAAATGTCTTAGGCACTACGCCACCAGAGCTGTATGATTTAAAATCAGGAAAGGTGTGAGTCAAGGTTGTATCCTTTCACCATACTATTCAATCTGTATGCTGAGTAAATAATCTGAGAATCTGGACTATATGAAAAACACAGAGTTAGTATTGGAGGAAGACTCATTGACAACCTGCAATACGCACTTGTCACAACTTTGTTTGCTGAAAGTTACGAGGGCTTGAAGCACTTACTGTTGAAGATCAAAGACTACAGCTTCAGTGTGGATTACATCTCAACACAAAGAAAACAGAAGTCCTCACAACTGGACCAACAAGCAGCATTATGATAAATGGAGAAACAGTTGAAATTGTCAAGGATTTCATTTTACTTGAATCTACAATCAATGTCCATAGAAACAATGCCAAGAAATAAAATGATGTATTGTATTAGGCAAATCTGCTGCAAAATCATTATCTCTATTTTGTACTTTGTTTTCCTGCTATGTAAATATCTGTCAGAGTAAAAATAAATACATAGTTAAAAAACAAAGATGTCATTTTGAGGATTAAGTTGCGCCTGACACATGCCATGGTATTTTCAATCGTTTCATATGTATGAGAAAGCTAGACAGTGAGCAAGGAAGATGAAGAATAACCGATGCCTTTGAATTGTAGTGTTGGTGAAAATATTGAATACTCCATGGACTGCCAGAAGAACAAAACAAACCTGCTTTGGAAGAAGTATTGCCAGGATGTTTCTCAGAAGTGAGGATGGTGAGATCTCTTTTCATGTACTTTGGACATGTTATCAGAAGGGATCAGTCACTGGAGAAGGACATCTTTCTTGTTGGAGTGGAGGGTTAATGAAAAAAAGGAAGACCTTCAACAAGAGTGATTGACACAGTGGCTCAAACATAGCAATGATTGTAAGGATGACACAAGATGGGGCAGTGTTTTGTTTTGCTATACATAGGGTCACGATGAGCTGGAATTGACTCGATGGCACCTAACAACAACAACATAGTAATTTTATTCTTAGTTTTTGAATCACCACCATGCTATTTCTCAAAATGGCTGTATGTTTTGCATTCCCACCAGCTATGAATAAGAGTTTCCGTTTGTTCATACCCTCACCAACATTTGTTATTTTCTGTTTTTCTGATCTTAGCCATCTTAGTTGTAACAGAAATAGTATCTCAATGTGGTTTTGATTTACATCTCTGTGATGGCTAGTGACATATCTGTCTTTCATGTTAGCAACCATCAGTGATCATTGTCTAGATACATTAACTCATCATCACTTCCTACTTATGTCCTCACCAGGCAGGACATTTCTCTCTTCATAATTCATCCATCCAAACTTCCTCCTGAGATTTCTGCTCATTGTGTCCAAGCCCTGTTCTATATGTTGTGGTTATTGTTGTTGTTATGTGTCATCGAGTTGGCCCCAACTCATAACGACCCCTCCTTGGGTTTCCGAGGCGATATCACTCGGAAGTAGATTGCCCAACCTTCCTTCTGAAGAGTGGCTGGTGGATTTGAACTGCCAGCCTTCTGGTTAGCAGTCAAATGCCTTAGGCACATGCTACCAGAGCTCCTCTGTTCTATATAGCAACCCTTTAATTATTTGAAGACATTTCCTTATTTTTTCCTAATGTTTTATTGAATTGTTATTACATTCACACCCTCACCTGTGTCCACCTTCATTACTTTGAAGTAAATTCTAGATAGTATATACATATTTCTATTGATATGCATTTCTGTATGCATCTCTAAAAGGTAAAAAACTTAATCACTATACCATTGTCACTCTTAAATTTACATTAATTTCATAATATCAATTATATTAAATGATAGATTGCCTTGACATATGACTTTTTTGGGGGATAATAATTCACATAAAGGAGCCTCTTGACTTCTTAAATATCATCAATCATTCAAAATAAGGGTATATGTTTTCACCTATAAGTTGCATATGTGAACATTTTTATGCAAATGATAATTATAGAATGAGGCTCACTTGGAAAACTGGAGAACTATGTGCACTTTGGCATATGATTAAAAACTTTATTCAGACTTTCTAAACAATAATACAACTTAAAAACTTACACCTTTAGAAAATTCACTATTACATAAAAATATTGTAATCCAATGAAAGTTTATTTTTGCAAATGTTTTATTAGTTAAATTGCAGCTTAAGTGTTAATTCAATTTCTTATAACCTAATTTAAACGTCTTGTTATAATCTTACACAATTTGCAAAATATTTTCACATATGTAGTGGGTATTTCCCTAGACTCTTTGGCCGCTGGAGACAGTGAGACTGTGATGTTAAAATAAGTCTACTATTCCCTGGGGCCGTCTTAAAAATTGTTATATCCTAATCATCCTGGCATCTCTGTGGGGTTACCCTAGTTGCACTACCCCCCTCATTATCTCAATATGTAGTGCTGCTACTGCTACTTGAAGCTTTGGATGGTGAGCTGTTTACAGGCACAATCCAGAGATTCTGCCTGCCCCCCCTGCAGCCTTTCTGTTGTGGCAGCAATGCACCCCCTGCTCTGAGATACAGAGAGTGAGCAGCTCAGTGATCTCATTCCCCAACCTTCTAGTTAACAGCTTGGGTCCTGGCCCTGAGCAGATCACATTCTTTCTTAATCTTTGTCATTTTGGTTGTTGGGTGCTGGGGCAGATGGCCAGCCCCCCTCACTGAATTTTGCTCATTAGCTTGTTATTTCCTGAAAGACACTCTTTTCATTGTTTTCCACTCTCCTCAGCCACCAGCGACTAGAGCTGAGTCAGTCACTGTGACCTACGTATCATGTTTCTCTGTGAAGTCTCACCTCACGCATATAATAATAATTAATCCCCACAGCAATCCTGTGAAGTAGGGAAGGTATGCATTATGAACTCCATTTAAAGAAAAAACTGGGGCTTCTAAAGAGTCAAGAAGAGCATGGAGCCAGTGTAAATCAGTGAAGGAATAACTTGAATCAAAAATTGTTTGGTGTAAGACCAGGCAGCTACTTGGCTTGGGGTTTGAAAGACTTAAAGAAGTCATGGGGAGTTGGCCTCTGAGCCAGTGTAGACTTGGACCACAGAAAGAGACTCAGACTTTCCCAAAGGGTTTGCCCTATACAGTCAACATCAACAGCAAGTAATTCTGGGTGAGGGAAGGGTCTGACTTAGATACTGTGTAAAAATAATTGCTGACAACTTACAACAAGATAGTGGGATAGGCAGACAAACTACCCAGGTCCTCTATAACAAAGAAACAAGAAACCAAATAAAACAGATGCAGATGATAATCCTGGAACTCTGAGCTTCAAAGGAAAGGATAAAGAAAGGATCAAATACCAACTAGAAGAAACTGAGTGAAAACAGCAAAGAAGGAGACAAATGGAGCTGTGAACTGACTGTCCTGACAGCATGGTCATTTTGAATTTTTGCAAGTAGTGTTCTGATCTCTAATCAAGGCAACAACTTGACAATCAACTCCAATTGCTGAGAACCGCACATTAACCACCCATAGTTGGTAGCCAGAAAGGTATGACATTCCCCTTATTCCCCATACCCTCCCAGTGACAAGAGTTGCAGCCAATCCCTATCCCCACCTACTTTCTGGACCAGTAGGATTTTGATCCTGGACCAGTAGGATTTTGATCCCAGACCAGGCACCCTGCCCCCAGCTGCCTTCTGGGCAGGCAGGAACTCCTTCTGTGACCAGGTGCCTTACTCCTAGCTACTTTTAAGCCAGGAGAAACTCTTTCTGAGCCAGGCACCCTCCTCCCTGCCACTCTCTGGACAGGGAGAAACTCCCTCAGGAAGCAGATGTCCTGTCCCTTGCTGCATGTTTGGCCAGCCAGAACACTGCCCAGGTTCCCTGCCTCCCTAATTGATTTTTTTTCCTCCCCCCACCCCCTTTTTTCTTTCCATTCCTTGCATTTTTTGGTTTATTTGTTTGCTTTCTTCTTCTCTTTTCCTGGATCCCTTTTCTTTTGTTCTTTCTAGTCTTTTCTCTCTTTTCATGTATTCCCATCTTTTTGTGTTTTTCTTATTTTTCTTTTATTACTCTTTCTCTTGCCCACTTTTCTTTTTCTTGCTTGATAGGCTTTTTTTTGTCCTTCCCTTTTTGTCCATTTTCTTTTTTTTTTTTTTCTCTTTGTGTGGTTGTTTGTTTTCCTTCTGGTTTCTCTTCTTTTTATTTATTATATTATTTTATGCTGTATTGTTTGTATTTTTTCTTCTCTTGTTTTTCTTGTTTGTTTCCTCATTTTTGTGGCACCTGGTAAGAAACCGCAATAGTGCATATACTACCCAACCACATATGCACCTCCTGCAGTTCCACCCACTGGGAGATGATTGATCAATGATAGATGGCAGATAACACCAGCCCAACCCATCCTCAACTGCTCTACCTGAACAGCAAACAGAGAAGTGTGCACACATTTTCAGCATCTATCACACACACCAAGAGACAGATGGTGAGCACCTAAGTGCTGCTAAACTAGCAAACAGAGTATCACACCATCCCTGCTTATTCAGATATATCAAAACAAAATAAAGCACACGAAAAAAGAAAGGGGGAAAGAAAACACCTGGGCAAAACACATCAATATACAATCACCAAATAAATATAAACACAACATCACATTGGAGACAAGACACAACTTCAGTTCACACAAAGAAGCAAGTACAAACTAGGGACCAAAATACAGAAAAGCTCACTAAGGAAGAAAAGGCATTGGAACTACCTGATAAGGAATTCAAAAGAATTATATTTAGGTATCTTCAGTGTATCAAAAGAAAAATACTGACAAAAATCAAAGAAAACACAGACAAAACTCTAAAAGAAATTAGGAAAACAATACAAGAATAAACTGACAACATAAAGGAAAAATTAGAAACCATACAAAAATAAAATAGAAACCCAGGAGATTAACACTAAGATTTCAGATATAGATAACACATTGAAAGGGCAAAAGAGTATAATTGAATCAATTGAGGACAGAATTAGTGAGACTGAAGACACATCTCTCAATACTACTCTGTTAGAGGAACAATAAGAAAAAATGAAGAAAGTCTAATATTTATGTGGGACACCATAAAGAGAAATAACTTATGTATGATCAGATTTCCAGAACAGGAAAAGACAAATAAAACCACAGAGAAAATTGTTGAAGATTTGTTGGAAGAGAACTTCCCTCATATGATGAAAGACAAGAAGATATGCATTCAAGATGCTCACTGGACACCAAACAAGATAAATTCCAAAAGAAAATCACCAAGACATATCATAATCAAACTTTCCAAAACCAAAGACAAAGAAAGAATCCTCAAAAAAAAAAAAAGCAAAAAGTTACCTACAAAGGACAACCAATAAGACTAAGCTCTGATTCCTCAGCAGAAACTATGCAGGCAAGAAGGCAGTGGGATGATATATGTAAAACCTTGACTTAAAAAAATTGCCAACCATGAATTATGTATCCAGAAAAATTGTCCCTCAAGTATCATGGCAAAATTAGGATATTTCCAGATAAACAAAAATTAAGAGAATTTGTAAAAACCAGACTTAAAAGAAATGCTAAAGGGAGTCCTTTAGACAGAGAACCAACAATGACAAACAACAACCTGTCACTGACACATATGACAACATCACCCCAAAACCAACCCTGGTATAGAAGTATACCAAGTAAAATAAAACTGCAAGACCAAACACAGGGAACCAGAGACACCAATTTGCAAAAGAGAACAACTGTGAATCAAAAAGAAGAGATAGTGTAGTTACAGAACATCCAGATGGAGAAGAAATCCAGATTATTTCAAGACAGAATGGACTGTTTTAAACTTGGAAAGAAAATAATAAATTACAGGTAATCTCAAAGAAAATTATTAAATCTTATCAAAATAAAAAGGAAAGTCAAAAATATTTAGTGAACACTAAAACAATAACAATTAAGAAATTAATAAGACAATCCATAAACAAAATGAGCTAAACACAGAAAATTATATGGAACAAAGATATCAACAGCACCACAACAAAACACAAAATGACAGCAATAAATGTATACTTGTTGATAATTACACAGAATATAAATGGATTAAATGCACCTGTCAGGAGACAGAGAGTTGCAGAATGAATAAGAAAACATGACCCATTTATATGCTGTCTATAAGAGACATACATTAGAAATAAAGACAAATCAACTGAAAATCAAAGATTAGAAATAGATAGATAGATAGATAGATAGATAGATATCAAATGGCAATGAAAAAAGGGCAGGAGTGGCAATATTAATTTCTGAAAAAATAATCTTTAAGACCAAAACCAGCAAAAGAGACAAGGAAAGACATTATATAATGATTAAAGGGTCAGTTGAACAAGACAACATAGTAATGATAAACATCTATGCCCCCAATAAAAAGAGCCCCAAAATACATAAATTAAACTTTCACAGAACTGAAAAGAGAAATAGACAACATCACAATACTAGTAGGAGACTTAATACACCACTTTCAATGAAGAATAAAACAACTAGAAAGAAATTCAACAAAGACACAGAAGAACTAAACAACATAATCAATCAACTCGACATTATAGATATATACAGAACAGTGCCTAAGATATTTGACTGCTAACCAAAAGGCTGGTAGTTCAAACCCACCAGCCACTCCTCAGAAGGAAGGTTGGGCACTCTACTTCTGTAGTGATACCTCCTCAGAAATCCAAGGAGTGGTCGCTATGAGTCATATCCTACTTCACAGCAGTGAGATTTTTTTTTCTTTCACTGAACAACTGCAGAATATACATTCTTTCCCAGTACACAAGAAACATTCTCCAGAATAGACCATATGTTAGGCCACAAAGCAAGCCTCGATTAATTTAAAAACATCAAATACTGCAAAGCATCTTCTCAGATCACAATGCCATAAAATTAGAAATAAACACTAGGAAGATTAAAGGAAAAAAAAAAAATCAAACATGTGTAAACTGAATAGCACCCCACTTAAAAACTACTGGGTAATAGAAGAAATAAAACTATGAAGTTAAAAAATTCCTTGAATAAACAAGAATGAAAACACAACATACCAAAATCTTTGGGACACAGTAAAAGCAGTGCTCAGAGGAAAATTTATAGCAATAAATGCACACATCAAAAAGGAGGAAAGAGCCAAACTCTACACCTTAATCCAACATCTATAACAATTTAAAAAAGAGCAGCAAAAAAGCCTACAGTCCCCCAAAAAAAAAAAAAATAAATAAATATTACAGCAGAAACAAATGCAACAGAAAAAAAAAAAAAGAATCAACAAGATAAGAAGTTGGTTCTTTGAAAAGTTTAATAAAATTGACAAACTACCAAAAATCTAAATAGGAAAAGGAGAAGATTCAAATAACATGAATAAGAAATGAAATGCATGACATCACAACAGAACCAATTAAAATAAAAAAATGAAAAAGATAGTAACAGAATACTATAAAGAACTGTACTTCAACAAATTTGAAGACCTAAAAGAAATGGACAGATTTCTACAAAAACATTACCTACCTAAACTAACACATGCTGAGGTAGAAAATTTGAATAGGCCTACAACAAAAGAAGGTATTGAACAGGTAAAAAAAAAAAATTTCCAACCGAAAAAGTCCTGCCTCAGACGCATTCACTGCTGAATTCTACTAAACATTCAGAGAGGTGCTGACACCAATTCTACTCAAACTGTTCCAGAATATAGAAAAAGAGAGCATAGTGCTGAATTCATTTTAAGAAGTGAGTATAACCCTTATACCAGAGCCAGGCAAAGACACCACTAAAAGAGAAAATTATAGACCAATATCCCTCATGAATACAACTAACTCACTGCTGTCAAGTTGGTTAGCAGTCAACAGTCAAGTGCCTTAGGCACTATGCCACCAGAGCTCCTCATGAATATAGATGCAAAAAAAAAATTCTCAACAAAATTCTAGCTAATGGACTCCAACATATCAGAAAAATACATTATGACCAAGTGGGACTCATGACCAGATATGCAAGGATGATTCAACATTAGAAAAACATAATGTAATCCACCACATAAATAAAACAAAGGAAAAGAACCACATGATCATATCAATCGATGCAGAAAAGGCATTTGACAAAATCCAACACCTTTTCCTGATGAAAACACTGAACAAAATATGAATAGAAGGGAAATTCCTCAACACAATTAAAGGCACATAATAAATGAAACCAACAACCAATATTATTCTTAGTGGAGCAAGACTAAAATGATTCCTCCTAGAAATGGATAGTAGACAAGAATGACTTTTATCACCACTGCTACTCAATATTGTATTGGAAATCCTTGCCAGAGCAATAAGGTAAGAAAGGGAAATAAAACCATCAATACTGGCAAAGAAGAAATAAAACTATCTCTCTCTGCAAATGATATGATCCTATAGATAGAAAATCCCAAAGTCTCAGCAAGAAAGTTACAGGAAATTGTAATTGAAAGATTCAGCAAAGTGGCAGGATACAAGATCCACATACAAAAATCAGTCAAATTCCTTTACATTAATGAAGAGAACTCTGAAAAGGAAATCAGGAAAACAATACCACTTACAATGACTACCCAAAACATGAAGTACTTAAGAACAAATCTAGGGACTTCCGATAAAATGGTGGAATAGGCAGACAAGCTATACAGACCCTCTTCAACAAAGAAAAGAGAAACCAATTGACAGAAATACAGAAGATAATCCTGGATCCCTGAACTTTGAAAGGCAGTATATAGAAGTGGATTAGGCACCAACTCCTGGAAAAACCTGAACAAAAACAGTGAGTACAGAGACAGTGGGAGCAGTGGACTATCAGCTACTCTGATACTATACAACAGTATGAATATTTCCAAGTGGTATTGGGACCTGAGAATTGACCTAAAGATCGGTTTGGTGGCCAAGGGCTGCAGGGACAACTGTGCTGGTGGCCCATGACTAGGAAGGGAAACAAGAAGGGAGACAACCTGAGATGTGGACTTTTGACTGCTCAGAGGGTGCAGCGATTTTGGTTGTTTACAAGTGGTGGCCATATTGTATATTTAAAGTGACTGAAGACTCAATAATTATGATTGTTTACAAGTAGTGGCCATTTTGGATATTTAAAGTGACTGAGGATGCAGCCATTTTAAACATTTACAAACAGCAGCCTTTTTGGATTTTAAAGTGAAAGCATTCTCATTTGGATTCCAGGGACCTAAGAATAGGCTCCATTTGCCAAGGATGGCAGGGACATATGGGAGGCAGACAATGGGAAAGAAGAGGAGACAGGTGGTGAGTGTATAAATGCTGCCAACTAGCAAATAGAGGAACACAGCACATTACCCTGCTTACAAAGATAATATCCAGAGAAAACAAAAATCATGGGAAAGTCACCCCAACATACAATCACCAATTAAATATAAACACAAAAATGTCACAATGCCTCAGAGATAACAGAGCATACAGTCCACACAAAGAAGCAAGATAAATCAAGAGAAACAAGGAACCAGGACACAGACCCAAAACACATCCCTGAGGAAGATGCAGCATTGGAACTCCATGATAAGGAATTCAAAATAACTATATTTAGGTACCTTCAACAGATTGAGAGACAGATAAAGGAAAACACTGACAAAGTTGAGGAAAACACAGAAAAAAACTCTAGAACAATTTTGAAATACAATACAAGGACAAAATGACAAAATAAATGAAAAATTAGAAATGATACAAAATCCATAGACAGAAATCTTGAAGATTAATGCTAAATTTTCAGAAATAGATAACATTGAACAGGCAAAGGAGTAGAATTGACTCAATGGAAGACAGAACTAGTGAGATAGAAGGCAAATACCTCAATACTTCTTTAGAGTGATCAATCAGGAAAAAGATCAAAACAAAATGAAGAAAGCCTATGGCTCATGGAGGATTCCATCAGAAGGAATAACCTACATGTCATCAGAATTCCAGAACAGTAAAAAACAAATAGAACCACAGAAAAAATTGTTGAATATTTGTTGAAAGAGAATTTTCCTGGTATGAGGAAAGATGAAAATATATCCAATCAAGAAGTCCACCAAACCCCAAACAGGATAGACCCCAAAAGAAAATCACCAAGACATATCATCATCAAACTCACCAAAACCAAAGACAAAGAAAGAATCCTGAAAGCAGCACAGGGAAAACAAAAAGTTACCTACAAGGGGCAACCAATAAGACTAAGCTCGGATTTCTTGGCAGAAACCATGCAGGCGAAAAGACAATAACATGGTATATATAAAACCCTGAAAGAGAAAAATTTCCAACCAAGAATTATGCACCCAGCAAAATTGTCCCTCAAATATGATAGTGAAATTAGGACATTTTCAGATAAGCAGAAATTAAAGGAATTTGTTAAAACCAGACCAACCTTATAAGAGATACTAAAGGGAGTCCTTTGGATAGAGAAGCAACAACAGCAAACAACAACTGACCATTAACACACATGATGACATAACCCAGAAACTAACCGAGTTATAGAAGTATCCAAAGTAAATAAGCCTACAAGACTGTAAACAGGGAATCAAAGACATCACATGGCAAATGAAGGCACTACAAACCAAAAAGAAGGGAAAATATTGTGCAGTTATAGAACTTCTGAATGGTAGGGAAGTCAAGACAACTACAAGATAGAATGGACTGTTCTAAACTTGGGAAGAAAACTGTAAAGCACAGGATAACCTCAAAGAAAAATGATAAACCTTCACATCAAAATAAAAAAGAAGACCAGCACAAATATTTAGCAAATACTAAAACAACAGCCACTCCTCAGAAGGAAGATGGGACAATCTACTTCCATAGATACCGCCTCGGAAACCCAAGGAGGGGTTACAATGAGTCGGGTCTGACTCAACAACATATAACAACCCAACAACAACAACAAAACAACAGCAATGAAGGAAGTGATAACATGATTCATAAAACAAGCTCAGCACAGAAAATTATATGGAACAAAGAAAACAACACCATGAAAAAGCACATAACAAAATGACATCAACAAATTCATACTTGTCAATAATTACACATCTGAAAAAGGACTTATCTCTAAAATTTATAGAAAGCTCCAACACCTCAACAACAAAAAGATTAACAATCCAATTTAAAAATGGGTTGTTGTTGTTGTTGTTGTTATGTGCCGTCGAGTCAAACCCGACTCATAGCGACCCCTCCTTGGGTTTCTGAGGTAGTATCACTACGGAAGTAGGATTGCCCAACCTTCCTTCCGAGGAGTGGCTGGTGGGTTTGAAC
>NW_006921626.1:9628936-9637448 GCF_000298275.1 Orycteropus afer afer | reverse complement strand
AGAATCTGCAAAACACCATGTAATGTGGATGAACTTGGAGTCCATTATGTTGAGTGAAATAAGTCAATCACAGAAGGACAAATATAGTATTAGTTCATTATTGTAAAAAGTCAAGGAAAGGTTTATATATGGAAGGAAATTTTCTTTGTTGATTACCAGGGGTGAGAGGGGAGTGGAGGGGAGGGAACACTGAAAAAAAAAAAAATGCGTTGACCCATGTCACTTTAGTTTTGTGTATTTCACTGTGCATAAATTATATTTATGTACAGTAAATATAAAGGGGGAGGCCTTCAACAAGATGGATTGATACGGTGGCTGCGATGATGGGATCAAGTATAGCAGGGATTGTGGGGCTGGCGTGGGATTGGGCAGTGTTTCGTTCTGCTGTGCATGGGGTCGCTATGAGTCGGAAACGACTCGACGGCACTTAACAACAACAACAACAAATTATATTTCAATAAAATGCTTTAAAAAAAGAAAGAAAGAAAATTGGAAGGGAAAAAAAGAATAAATCTAACCAGAGATATAAAAGATCTGTATAAAGTAAACTGCAAAACACACATGAAACCAAAAGAGACCTACATAAATGAAAGAGCATACCATGCTCCAGGAGAGTGAAAATGTCATTACTACCCAAAGTGATCTCAGATAATATGCAATCCCAATCAGGTTCCATCATCATTCTTTAAAAAGATGAAAAAAAAACTCATTGTCAACTTAAAATGGAAAAGAAAGAGACCCCAGATAAGTAAAGCACTACTAAAGGAAAAAAAAAAAAAAAAGTAGTAGGTCTCACACATCCTGATCTGATCTCAAACCTACTACACATCCATGTTAGTTAAAACAGCCAGGCACCAGTACAAAGACAGACATATAAACAAATGGAAATAATTGAGAAATCAGAGGTAAATCAATTCACTTGTGGAAAGATGATCATTGATGAAGAGCTAAAGCTCATTAAATGGGAAAGAGATAGTTGTAACAAATCATGCAGCAAAACTGGATATCCACAATGCAGAAAAAGTATTTGATAAAATCCAACACCCATTCTTGATTAAAAAAAAAAAAACTAGGAATAGAAGGGTAATGCCTCAACATAATAAAAGACATATTACAAAACCAACAGCCAACATTATTCTCAATGGAGAGAGACAGAAACCATTCCCCTTGCAAACAGCAAGCAGATAAAGATGTCTTCTATTGCCACTTCTATTCAACAACATATTGGAAGTCCTAGTCAGGGCAATAAGGCAAGAAGGGGAACTCAAAGGCATCCAAACTGGTAAGGAAGAAGTAAAACTATCCCTATAATATAATCTTGTACATAGAAAACCCAGGAGACTCAGTAGAAAATCTAGTGGAACTAATTGAGAGATTTAGCATAGTGGCAGGATACAAGATCAATGTACAAAAATCAATTGGATTCCTCTTCACCAGCAAAGAGATTGCTGAAAAGGAAATAAGTAAATCAGTACCATTTATAATAGCTACCAAAAATTATTAATACTCAAGAGTAAATCTTACCAAGAACACAAAAGACCTATACCAAGAAAACTGCAAAACACTACTTCAAGAAACTATCAGAGAACTACATAAATGGAAGAATATACCAACCCTGTGAATAAGAAGATTGAAATGTGAAAATGTCAATATTACCCAAAGCAATCTATACATTCAATGCAATCCCAATCCAGATCCCATCAACATTCTTTAAGGATATGATAAAATGCATTACTAATTTTATATGGAAAGGAAAGAGATCTCAGATAAGCAAAGTACTATTGAAGAAGAAGAACAAAATAGGAAGTCTCACCCTCCCAGATCTCAAAACCTACTATACAGCCACAATAGTCAAAACAACCTGATACTTGTGCAATGATAGATACATAGATAGGTGGAACAGAATTGAACACCCAGAAATAGATTCATCGACCTATGGTCAGCTGATCGTTGGCAAATGGACAAAATGCAGTAACTGGGGAAGAGATAGTTTCTTTAACAAATGTTGCTGGCAAAACTGGATATCCATTTGCAGAAAAATGAAACAAGATCCACACCTCACACCATACACAAAAACTAACTCCAGATGGATCAAAGACTTAAATGTGAAACCTGTAACTATAAAGCTCATGAAGGAAAAAAATGGGAGAAAACATAGGGGCCCTAATTTATGGCATGAATAGACTATCAAGCATAACCCAAAATACACAAACTGTAGAAGACAAACTAGATGATTGGGACCTTCTGAAAATTAAGTTTTTATGTGCTTCAAAGACTTCTCCAAAAGAGTAAAAAGAGAACCTACAGGCTAGGAGAAAATATCTGGCAATGACATATCTGACAAGGGACTTATCTCTAAAATTTATAGAAAACCCCAACGCCTCAACATCAAAAAGGCAAGCTCAATTGGCATAACATAATACTTAAAAACATTGTTCTACCCCCTACTTTGGTGAGTAGCAACTGGGGTCTTAATAGCTTGCAAACAGCATCTAGAAGCAATGATGGGTTTCTCCTCATTCAGAGAAGAATGAAAAAAACCAAAGGCACATGGAAACAATGAGTCCAAGGGACCAGCGGACCATGTGAACCTCAGTCTGTGTGACCAGAAGAACTAGATGATGCCTGGCTACTACTGTCAACCACTTGGAAACAGATCAGTGCAAGAAATCCTTATAGAGTGGGAAAACAGTGTGGAACAAAACTCCAAATTATAAATAAGACCAGTTTACTGGTCTGATAGGGCCTGGTGAGACCCCCAAGACTATGGTCCCTAGTTACCCTTCAGACATGGAACTGAACTCACTCCTGTGGCTTCCAGCCAAATAGACAGGCATATAAGGTAAACATTTACTCCAGGTAGATACACTCCTTGGAACGATCAACCATGAGAGAACAGAAGGGCAGTATTTGCACTGGGAGATAGCTCGGGGGCAGATATGCATAGGAAAGGACATAGGGAAGAGGTAACTACGGGGAGGAAGTAGGAAGAAAGCAGTTACATTATGGGGATTGCAATCAATGTCATGAAAGAAACTGTGTGAACTGCTGTATGAAAAATGAATTTACTCTGTATACTTTCATCTAAATTACAATTAAAAAAAAAAAACCTGGATATACATTTGCAGGAAAATGAAACATGACCCGTATCTAATACCATATACAAAAACAAACTCAATCTGGATCAAGGACCTGAACGTAAATCTAAAACCACAAGAAAATAGGGACAAATTTAGAGCCCCCAATTAAGGGCATAAATGCACTATCAAATGTAACTAAAAATGCACAAACACTAGAAGACAAAACAGATGACTGGGACCTCCTAAAAATTAGACACTTATGCATATCACCAAAAGAGTAAAAAGAGAACCCAAAGACTAGGAAAAACATTTTGGCAAAGACATGTCAGACAAGGGGCTAATCTCTAAAATTTGTGGAAAACTTCAACAACTTAACAACAAAAAGATAAATAATCTAATTTAAAAATGGGGAGAGGTCACAAACAGACACTTCACCAAAGAAGACATTCAGGCAGCTAACAAGCAAATGAAGAAATGCTTGTGATCATTAGCCATAACATAGTAATGGATCGACAAACTATGGTACATACACAATGCAACAATAAAGAACAACGATGAGTCTGTGAAACATCTCATAACATGGATGAACTTAAAGCTCATTATGCTGAATGAAGTTAGTCAATCACAAAAGGACACATTTTGTATGAGAACACTATTGTAAAAAGTCAAGAAAAGAGTTTCACAAAAAAAGAAATATTCTCTGATGGTTACAGGGGTGAGGTGCAGTAAACCACTGAGTCTCACTCACCACCATTCCGTCGATTCTGACTCATAGTGACCCCTCCTTGGGTTTCTGAGGCAGTATCTCTATGGAAGTAGATTGCCCATTCTTCCTTGTGAGGAGTGGCTGGTGGGTTTGAACTGCCAGCCTTCTAGTTAGCAGTCAAATGCCATAGGCACTATACCACCAGAGCTCCCAACCACAGAAGAGAGGGTAGAATTATATATATATATTTTAAAAACAGGGGGGGGGCAGAAAACATTCAGGAAGCCAACAAACACATGAAAAAGTGCTCATAATCAGCCATGAGAGAGATACATATCAAAACAAGAATGAGCTATCTATCACCTCACACCAGCACTAATAGCAATGTTCAAAAAAAACAGAAAACAACAAATGCTGGCAAAGGTGTGGAGTGACTGGAACCCTCATACACTCTGGTAAGACTGTAAAATGAACACTGCCACCAGGGAAATATGTGCGCCTTAGAACAAGCAATTATATAAGATCAAAAGGGCTGCATTTGCCCAGAGATAAAGCTCCGGAGGCAGGAAAGGACAGGAAATAATAATGCAGGGAAATGGTAAACACAGGGAGGAAGTGGAAAGAGTGCTGTTACATTATAGGGATGCAATCAGTGTCACAAAACAAAATATGTATGAATTGTTGAATGGAAAGCCAATTTGCTCTATAAACTTTCACGCAAATCACAATAAAAGTAATAATAAATTGCTGACTGACTGTATTGCCTTCAGATTGATTCAGACTCATGGCAACCCTGGATTTTACAGAGTACAACTGTTCCATAGAGTTTTCTTGGCTGTGATCTTTATGGAAGAAGATTATCAATGCTTCCCTTTACAGCCCTGCTGGGTGGGTTCAAACCTCTAACCTTTAGACTAGTAGTACAATGCAAACTGTTTGCACCACCCAGGGCCCTAAAAATAATCGCAACTACTCCTTACTAAATGTGTACTATGGGCCAGGTTCTGGGCTAAACGTTTTACTTATATTGACTCCCTTAATTCTCACAGTAACCTGAGAGATAAGTATTGTTTGTCTCATTTTACAAATGAGTGAACTGATACTCAAAGAGATTAAATAAGTTGCCCAATGCCCCACAGCTTGTAAGTGACAGAAGTGACTTCTAATACACTTCTGTGTGACACTGAATCAGTGGGTTTAGCCAATTTGTTGTATTTCCTTTCAAGGACTGAGGTTCTTGAACACCAAGTGGGCTTTATGTCAGAGGCAGTTAGAGGGTACACTCAGGCTGTCTCCAGTTAAAGGGATTAATTTTCCCCTGCTTGTGTCTGGGAAACATTTATTAACAAAGACTCAGCAGGCCTTTGATCTCTTGACAGATCAATTTGTTACTGTTCCTGCAGTTCTTGGGAAACTCGACCATAGTCAGTAGAGGTTTTTATTCCAGTCTATTGAAAAATCCTTCTATTTGTTGCTCTGTACTTTTAAAAAAAAAAAATATATATATATATATATATATTCTATATATATATTCTCAGGCTGACTTAAAATTCATGATTTAGGCTGCTGGCATTATCCAGATGGAGGCTCCACCTACTCACTGCACAAGATCTGCAAACTCCATCTACCATCTTTAGGTTCAACTAGTATTGGGTCCACTTACCACTTGGTTTGGTGTTTAGATTCAGCACATCCCTCCCTACTCCCCACTCTCACAGGTTGTTGCTCAATATTGTCTTCGCCAAACTCCACATATACATCCTCTGTGATGACAGTACCAACTTGCCCACTAGTTCTGATTGTAGCTGTGAGGTCCCAGCTCTTTCTCAACCTTGCCATCCAGAAGCAACCAGGCTGCCATCTGGTTTGACAAGTTGTATCAGTTATCGTTCAAGCCCTGGGAGATCATCCTTATCAGATGCTGGGACTGTTCAGATCTATATGACATATTTAGGCCCTGTCTCAGGAAATTATGGTTTATAACCGTCTTTATCATCACCTAGGACACCCTGAGTAGCACAAACAGTTAAGAGGCTTAGCTGCTAAAACAAAGGTTGGTGGTTCAAGTCCTCCTGGCTGTACCTTAGAAGAAAGTCCTGGTGATCTACTTCTGAAAAATCAGCCATTGAAAATCTTATGGAGCACAGTTCTATGCTGACACACATGGAGTTGACATGAATCACAATTGATGGCAGCTGGTTTTTATGATCACCTAGAACTTTTAGTAGCCTTAAATTTGGGGAAGAAATCTGCTAGCTGGTAAACACCTATGCATTTATGTCCATATAAAGAACCAAGTTATGCTGACCACAAGAACTTCTCCCAGTCTTCATGTAATTCTGTTGTTGTTGTGCTGTTGTTATGTGCCGTCAAGTCAGACCCGACTCATAGCGACCCCTCCTTGGGTTTCCAAGACAGTATCATTACAGAACTGGATTGCCTAACCTTCCTTCTGAGAAGTAGCTGCTGGGTTTGAACCATCAGCCTTCTGGTTAGCAGTCAAGTGCATTAGGCACCATGCTACCAAAGCTTCTTCATGTAATTCTAAGAGATAATTAAACTCTTCTTGAGCATTTTTAATGCAGCTACCCATGGCTATAGAGTTGATTCTGACTCATGGTGACATCATGTATTGTAGAGTAGAACTGTTCCGTAGGGATTTCTTGATTGTAATCTTAACGAAAGTAGAGCACCAAACCTTTCTTTCATGGTACCACTGGGTGGATTTGAACTGCCAGCCTTTAGATTAGTACAAAACCCAAACTATATCCCTTGCCATCAAGTAGATTCTGACTTGCGGACAAACCATTTGCACCTAGAGATTCCGACTTGATGGCAGTGAGTTAGTTAGTAGTTAGTTAGAGACATTTTTAATGCAGCTACCCCATCCTAAGGTCACTGGATGGTGCTAACGGATAAGTGCTCAACTACTACCTGAAAGTTTGGCAGTTTGAATGCACCCAGAAATGCCCACTTTGAAAGCCTTATGGAGCACAGTTCTACTCTGCACACGTGGGTTCATAATAGTTAGAAATCAACTTGACAGCAACTAAAAACAATGACCCCATTCTAAGAGTATACTTCAATTTTTGCAAGCTTGAGCATACTAACACAGTGACACACTTCTGCCTCTGCTGAGAAACTTACAGAGTTGTGGTTGTTATTGTTACTGCTGCCAGTGTTGCTGCTTAGGTGTTCCTCCAAGGTTCCTTTAGTTTTACAAGGCAATATGGTTAAGAGCATCAGCTTTTAATTCCACTCCTTCCCAAGATGTAGCAATTAGCACTGGATTAGCTTTCCTGCAAACTAAAAAAAATATATGAGGCAATTGTTTTCAGGCATTTAACAATAGACAATATAGAACCATGATCCTTGAGAAAAAGGAAACTAATGAAGTAAGCCCCACTTTGCCCTCGATCTCTATCTGGAGACAATTTCTAGACTATAGCATTGGTAGGTAGAGCTGAAACAGCTCAAAGAGCATGAGCTGAGATATAAGTCAGATTTTGGGTCTTCTTGGGAGTCCCTGAGTGAAGCAAATGGTTATTACACTCAACTGTTAACTGAAAGATTGGAGGTTCAAGTCCACATGGTTATACTCTGAGACACATAGGGTCACATGAGTTGGAATGACTGGACAGCAACTGGTTTCCCGAAAGTGGCTTGCCTCTGTGGGTTGAGCACTGGAGAAGAAGGAGCAGTCTGTGGGTGGGCCATGGATACTGTAAGACATACAGATCAAAAGAACAGAATAGAGAACCCAGAAATAAACCCACAAATATGTGGGCAATTGATTTTTGACAAAGGGCCTAAGATAACTCAATGGGAGAAAGCATAGTCCTAAACATAGAAGGTAAAAGTATAAGAGTTCTAGAAGAAAACATAGGAAACAATTTTTGAAAACTTGAGTTAAGCAAGATTTCTTAGATAGAACACAAAAAGCATAAAACACAAAGAAAAAATGATAAATAGAATTTTATCAAACTTAAAATGTTTTTACTCTGAAAGATGCCATTTCTTTTTTAAAAAATAAAATCTATAAGAAAGAAAGAAAGAAAGAAAAAGAAATATTAAGAAAATGAAAAGAAGAGGAGAGTTTGTTATGGTCGGGCATGGTAATCGGGGAGTGAAATCATACGTACATGAATTGTTGAATGTAAAACAAATTTTGCTCTGTAAATTTGTACCCAAAGCACAATAATGTTTTTTAAAGAAAAGCCATATAGAATATTGAGATAATATTCTTAATACACATGTCTGTCAAAGGACATTTTTCTAGACTATAAAAAAAAAATTCTTACAACTCAGTAGTCAAACCACCCAATTGAAAATAGGCAAAAGTGTTGGACAGATAGTTCACAAAAGAAAATTTATAAATTGCCAGTAAGCACAAGAAAAGATGCTCACTATCTAAGTCATCTGGGAAAAGCAGATTAAAATTATAATAAGATGCTGCTTCATACCCATCAGATTGGCTAAAATTAAATAGACTTACAAAACCAAGTGTAGTTAAAGATGTGGAGCAAATGTGACTCTCACACACTGTCAATGGGTATTGTAAAACTGTACAATCATAGTGCAAAACAGTTTGGCAACTTCTTATAAAGGTAAACACACATTTACCAAATGACTCAGCAGTTCTATTTCTAGATATTCACCAAGAAAAATGAAAATGTACATTCACGGAGAGTTCCGGCAAGATGGCGGACTAGGCAGAAGGATTACA
>NW_006921626.1:9616943-9625295 GCF_000298275.1 Orycteropus afer afer | reverse complement strand
AATACATGAGACAAAGTATATGTGAACTGCTGTATGAAAAGTGAATTTACTCTGTAAATCTTCACCCAAATCAAAATAAAATTAAAAAAAAAAATAAGAGAAAATGTACATTCACAAAAGACTTGAACAGGTATCCTCTGCTTTTTGAAAGTTTGCTTTATACTACCTTGCTTTCATGAAAGATATACATTAGTACCTGTTTTTTACTAAACGAAAAAATGAGATTTTCACTTTTATGAAAAATGGTATAAAGTGAACCTAGCATCTAGCACTTGTTTTGCAGTGAGCCATTAAAGTAGGGCACACCCTGAGAGGTGAAAGTGGCATCACCAAGCTCCTTCCCCAGCAACTACCCTCAGCACCTCAGCACCAAGCCACCATAGATCTGAACACTGTATGTCAGTGTTATTCTAGGTTTTAGAGGTTATTTGATATGATTTGGTAAGAGAATGCTCAAAAATTTTTCCCTTGTAAATTAATAGTAATTATTTCTTCACTTTATGCCATATTGGCTTACCAAAATTTTCATAAGAATGCTTTGCTTTTGGGTAACGTGAAAAACTTGTACATGAATAGCTCATAACAGGTTTATTCATAAGAGCTAGAAGCAGGAAACAAAAGGTGGCTAGATAAATTTTGTGGTATATTTAAACAGTAGAATGCTACTCAGCAATAATAAGTAATGAATTACCAATGTACAAAATAACATGGATAAATCTCAAAAACATGATGATGACCAAAAGAGACCAGACATGAAAGAGTACATAGTATTTGTTATGGATTGAATTACATCCCCCAAAAAATATGTGTTGTAAATCCTAACCTCTATGCTTGTGGTTATAATCTCATTTGAGAAGGGTTGTCTTTGTTATGTTAATGACACAAGATTAGTGTAGGATAAATTTTGAGTCAATCTTGTTTGAGATATAAAAGAGATTAAACAAGTGAACAGAGCAGAGATGGGGGAAGAGAGATGCCCAACCACATGAAGATCACCCAGGAGCAGCAGCTCAGAGACAAGGCCCTTCCTCCAGAGCCAACAGAGAGAGAACGACTTCCCCTAGAGCCAGCACCCTGAATTTGAACATCAGCCTCCTAAACTATGAGAATATTAGTGTTTGCTAAAGCCATCCATCTATGGTATTTCTGTTATAGCAGCTAGGTAACTAAGACACTATTTAGTTTTATTTACATGACATTCTAAAACAGGCAAAACTACTCTCTAGTGTCAGAAAGCTGATCAGTGATTCCAAGGGATAGGGTAAATTGATGCAAAGGGTAACAATGGTGAAGAAAATGTTATATAGCTCGACTGGAGAATGGTTCCAAGGGTTTATGTTAAATATCTGTCATAACTCAAATAACTATACACTTAAGATGTGTGTGTTACACTGTATTCCACCTCAATAAAGCTGATTGGAAAAAAAATAAAGTGCACAGACTTTTGCATCAGAGTGACTGGTCACTGCTCCTCACTAATATGTGAGAAGTGTGCAAGTTACTTAATCTAAGTCCAAGTTTTTCATCTGTAAACTGGGAATATTAGTTGAATCAATTTCACACGGTGATTGTGAAGATATAATAATATTTAATAAGATATTATATGTTGAGCGCTTTCAGTATCTGACATGGAACTTAAAATCAGAGGTGGTGGTGGTTGTTGTTGTTAGGTGCTGTAGAGTCAATTCCAACTCATAGTGACCCTATATACAACAGAATGAAACACTGCCTGGTGGTGCACTATCCTCAAAATCCTTGCTATAATTGAGCCCATTGTTGCAGCCACTGTGTCAATCCATCTTGTTGAAGATATTCCCATTTTTCTCTGATCCTATGCTTTACCAAGTATGATATCCTTTTCCTGGGAATGGTCCCTTCTGACCACAAAATCAAAGGTGGTTGCTATTATTACTCTTCATAGATTTTTCCTAATCAAATCATGAAAGTAGAATTCACTTTGATTTTAGAGGAGCTGTTTCTATAGATCTCAGAATGCAAGTGCATCTTTGCATATCACCCACAGATCATGCAAGCAGAACATAAAAATCACACCCTGAATTAAACATTTTTTTCATCAAAAAACTTTACTAAAAAAATGAAAAGACAGCTACTAACTGGGAGAATATCTTTAGAAACCATATATCTGAAAAGAATCTAATGCTCAAAATATCTATAAAATGTTGACAATTAAAAACAAAAAGACAGGTAATCCAACCATAAAATGTGCAAAGGACATTCCCAAAGAAGACATTCAAATGGACACCAAACACATGAAAAGATGGTCAGTGTCATTAGCCATCAGAGAGATGTAAATGATAATAACAATGAGGTGGCATTACACTCCCACTAAGATGATTCAGATAAAAAGAAAAACTAGAAAATACAAAATGTTGGCGAGGATGTGGGGAAATTGGAACCCTTTTCTGTTGCTGATAGGAATGCAAAATGGTACAGCTGTTGTGGAAAACAGTATGGCAGCTCCTCAAAAAACTAAAGATAAAACTACCAAATGACCCAGCAATTCCATTTCTAGGTATACACCCAAAAGACTTGAAAGCAAAGACTCAAAAAGAAACTTACATATCAACGTTCATTGCAGCACCATTCACAGTAGCCAGAGTGGAAATAACCTAAATGCCTATCAGTGGATGAATAGATACACAAAATGTGGTACATACATACAATGGAATACTATTCAGCCAGTAGGAGGAATGAAATCTTGACACATGCTACAATATGGATGGAGCTGGAAGATTAGGCTGAGTGAAATAAGTCAATTATAAAAGGACAAATATTGTATGACTCCACTTATGTAAAAAGACAAGAAAGGGCAAATGTATAGAAACCAAAGTTTTTTAGGGGCTACCAGGAGTGGGAGGAAGAGGAAAAAAGGGCTGAGGGTGATGGAAAAACCACATTGATTAAAGGTAAGTTTGCACAGCCAATTATTGTAATTGCTGTCAATAAGTTGTACACCTGTAAAAAGTTGAACTGGCAAAGGTTGTGTGATAGACATCATTACAAAAAGAAAAAAAGAAAAAAAAAAGAATAGCTGCTGAGGCTGCTTTTGTACAACTAAACACCTCATGTGTTAGTTCCTTGATTTGGAGGTTTAAGATCATGGTTTCATGGTATATCTCAGTTAGTTGGCCTAATAACATGGTTAGTGCTTCTGTTCTACTCCCTAGTTCATTGAGTAGTACCTGGGGTCTTAATAACTTGCAAGAGGCCATCCAAGTAACTTCTTAGCCACAGCTAAACACCCTGAGGGAGTGAGTCACTGGACCCATGGGCTTGGGACTGTGGTCGTGGGGTACATCAAGCTCAATTGGCATAACATACTACATAGAAACATTGTTCTACATCCAACGTTGGTGAGTAGGATCTGGGGTCTTAAAAGCTTGCAAGTGGCCATCTAAGATGCAACAATGGGTCTCCCTTCATCCAGAGAAAAGAAGAATGAAGAAAACCAAAGGTGCATAAAAACAATTAGTCCAAGGGACTAGTGGAGCATGTGAACTTCAGCCTACATCACCCTGAGACCAGAAGAACTAGATGGTGCTTGGCTACCACTGTCAACCACTGGAAAGGGATCAAAATAGGAGATCCTGAATAGAGTGGGAGAAAAATGTGGAACAAAACTCAAAAATCATAAAAAAAAAAAAAAAGGACTAGGCTTACTGGTCTGATAGAGACTGGTGAAACCCCTGAGACAATGGCCCCTTCAGGCCTGGAATTGAACTCACTCACATGACTTCCAGTTAAACAACAGACAGGCATGTAAGGTGAACATTTATACCATGTAGGTACATTCCTTAGAATGATCAACCATGGGAGATCAGAAGGGCAGTATTTTCACAGGAAGAAAGCTCAGAGGGCAGGAATGCATAGGAAACAAGAACACAGGGAAAAGGTAACCACAGGGAGGAAGTGGGAAGAGTTGCATTATAGAAATTGTGATCCATGTCATGAAACAAAATGTGTGTGAATTGTTGTATGGAAAATTAATTTGCTCTGTGAACTTTCACACAAAAACAATTTAAAAAAAAAAAAAAAAGTGTATCACCTGCCCTAAGTGTAACGCTTCTCTTCTCTCCGTTGATCAATGAAGTGAATGTATAACCTATAATGTACTCTTCATATGCCATTTCCCTCAACTCAGCATAACTTCCAGACATACTGGAAGGGAAAAAAATTATTTTACTTTGAGCAACATGATAGGAAAAGTAAATACATAAATTGTACAAAAAAAAAAAAAAAAAAGCCATCCAAGTTACAAGAATTGGTCTCTATTCACCTAGAGCAACAAAGGAAGAAGAGAGTCAGAATTAGGAGGAGGGTATGGAATGTGAGACAAATTGCTTCCATGAACAAGTTTCTTCTTTGCTATGAGACTAGAAGAACTGTATGATACTTGGCTATCTTTACTGAACATTTTGATCAAAGTTTGCATAGAAAAATCCAGATTAAAGGGGGAAAATGCAGAACAAAACTTTAAATTCTCATGAATTCTAGATTTTCTGGAGCCATGGAAGATGAATGAATTCCTGAAACTATTGCCCTGAGATAATCTTTAAACCTTAAAGCAAAAATATCCCTGAAGTCTTCTTAAAAAAAAAAAATAGTTCATCAAGTGTGATAGTTAAGGTTGTTTGTCACCTTGGCTGGACCCTGATTCTAAGCGGTTTCAGCAGTCATAATATAATCATCTTCTATGAGGAGATCTGATGTAATGTAATCATCTCCATAATGATATGCTATGAGCAGCCAATCAGTTGAAAGGGACTTTCCTCAGGGGTGTGGCCTGCTCCATATATATGTGTGTGTATATATATATATATATATATATATATATATATATATTCTGAAAATTCTCTGGCTTTCTTCTGGATCTGGATCATGCATCTAGCTCATCATCATCTGGTTCCTAAGAGTGAAACAGTGGTCTGCCATATTGCTTGTCAATCTTGCAATTGTTGCCTTCACAGCCTATGAGCTAACAATCTGTCATTTTACCTGCCTATCTTGGATTTGTGATCCTCCAAGTCAGCAGCCTGCTATACTGCCTGCCAGTCTTGGGTTCATCAGCCCCTGCAGCTGCATGAGTAAGGAGAAGCCTCCAGCTTGACATTTGACCCACGAACTTGGGACTTGCCAGCATCTTCTCTCTCTCTCTCTCTCTCTCTTTCTAAGATTCACTGGTTTTGCTTCTTTAGAGAACCCAACCTAAGATATCTAGTTAAAAAAAAAAAAAAAAAGGTCTGCCTTGAATATTATGCTCTTTTTTTTTTTCTTTTGAGCATTATGCTCTTTTAAGCACAAGCTATATGGGATCAAATTGACAATAGCAACTTGAAAGACTAGATAGGAATCTTAGGGGGCAGTGAGTTTATGATAATGAGGGAGGAACAACTCAGAAAAGGAGGGTAAGAATGGTTGCACAACTTGAAGAATGTAATAACTCTCACTAAATTATACATGTAGAAACTGTTGAATGGGTGTATGTTTTTCTGTGTATGTTCTCAACAACAACAACACAATAAATAAAATTTAAGAAAGAACAAACTACAACCTAGAAAAACACTTTCTTTTATGCCAACTGTCAGCAGGACAATTAGGGTGAACTTCCTCCCCAGCTGAGCTGGAATATAAGATTCTGTACTTGGATAGAGGGACAAGGCTCAGCCCTTCAACACCAACTGAAATTTCTTTCGGGCAGGGCTATTCAGGTGAATCCAGGCTAACTTGAGTTAAAATGGGCTCGTCTGACCCAGCTAGATGGCAGAACAACACCTCTCTTAGATTCATCTATAGTGTCACATTTCAATAAGGTTTTCTGCCCTGCTTGTCTCTGACAACTTGCCTGGCAACTTGAGCCTTCCCTGCCCACAATTTGGTCTTCTGCCGCTTACCTTATGATTACCATCACAGTAACAATGCCTGTCTGAACTTACCACCCCCTTCTATAAGCACACCAGTTTAATCACAGCCTGAGCAGCCAACGTGGCGCTGTCTCTGCAGAAACTCTCACCCAGTTGACTCCTACTTGCTGACAGCTCTTCCCTTGGAGCCACCAGAAATATGGTTCCTTTAGACTCAGTAGCTATCAGCTGTCATTGAGCTTATCTGAACTCCTAATCTGAAGTATCAGAGCTGCTTCCCATCAGCCCTGGAAGGGATTTCAGTCTAAGATAAGAATTGGGGATGCATAATGAGTTGAGGTTAAGACCAGGGTTAGATGAAGCTGGGTTTGATATAGCTTGTGCAGTACAATGCTTTATTTGTCTTTTTTATCTCCCATCTCAGAAGAAACCTTTTTGCTTGCAAAGCTTTCCCTCTATTTTGACTTTTCACTCCATACATTGCCTTTTCTTTCAATTTTGCTCAATTAAAACCACACTGGTACTGACAACATGCAGAACATTCTATTGCATCCTGGTAGAGTGTGGACTTTCACCTCATGCAGACCCAGGTTTGAATATCATCTTTGCTATTTATTAGCTATGTGATTCAGAGCAAGACACTCTGCTCCAACCACTCTGACCTTTCTTCTCCTTGAACATGCCAAGCTCACACTCCTCCTTCAGGTCTTTGCATTTATTGTTCCTCCATCCTCTTCATCCAGGTCTAATGAGGATAGTTTCTTCTAACACACCAGCTTCAGGCAAGTTCATCTTTCAGATTCAGTTCTAGAACCCTCCTTCTTATCTGTGCTTTCTTGTCCCATCCTAAATGGTCAGGAGATTTTGTGACTATCCTTGTATGGACTTCAACTAGAGCATCTGCACATTTGATTTCACTCTTGTGCTGGTAGGTAAGTTTCCTGTACTAGACTGCTCAGACCATGAGTCTTCTTCATCTTTGTGTGTCCACTGGCTGTCCCAGTGCTTCACTTCCCTCAGTATAGAAGTGTTGAAGGACAGAAGAATGGGGAAGGGACTATAACATAATATGATTAAGAGTACAGACTCTCACTTCCAGTAAGATGGAGGAATAGGCAGGCAAACAAATGACATAGGCCCTCCTCAACAAAGAAAAGAGAAACCAATTGACAGAGATACAGAAGATAATCCTGGAGCCCTGAGCTTTGAAAGGAACTATACAGAAGTGGATTAGGCACCAACTAGTGGAAAAACCTGAATGAAAACAGTGAGTATAGAGATGGGGAGAGCTGTGGACTGTCAGCTACTCTGATGGGACCAACAGCCTGAATATTTCCAAGTGGTGTTGGGACCTGAGAATTGACCTAAAGATCAGCCCTGGTCACCAAGAGCTGCAGAAATGACTGTGCTGGTGGCCTACAACTAGGAAGGGAAATTGCAAGGAGGGAGACAACCTGACCTGTGGACTTTTGTCTGTCCAGAGGGTGCAGCTGATTTGATTGTTTACATACAACAGCAATTTTGGATATTTAAAGTGACCAAGGGTGCAGCCATTTTTAATGTTTACAAGCAGTGGCCATCTTGGATATTTAAAGTGACTGAGGGTGCAACCATTTTCAATCTTTACAAGTGGCAGCCATTTTGGATGTTAAAGTGATAGTATTCTCATCTGGATTCCAGGGATCTAAGAATAGGCTCTGTTTGCCAAGAACAGCAAGGACATATGAGAGGCTGACAACAGGAGAGGAAACAGGTGGTGAGGGTATAACTGCTGTCAATTAGCAAATAGAGGAGCACAGCACAGTACCCTGCTTACATAGATAACATATAAACAAAACAAAGAAAATGAAAATCATCAGGCAAGTCACTCCAACATACAATCAACAATTAAATATAAACACAAAAACATCACAATGCCTTGGAGACAGTAGAGCATCACAGTCCTCACAAAGAAGCAAGATAAAGCAGGAGAAATAAGGGACCAGGATACAGACCCAAAACACATCCCTGAGGAAGAAGCAGCACTGGAACTCCCTGACAAAGAGTTCAAAAGAATTATATTTAGGTATCTTCAGTGAAATGAGAGGCAGATCAAGGAAAACACTGACAAAACAGGAAAACACAGAGAAAACCCTACAACAATTTCAAAAGACAATATAAGAAAAAAATGACAAAATAAATGAAAAATTAGAAATGATACAAAATCTATACACAGAAATCCAGAAGATTAATACTTAATTTTCAGAGATAGATAAGACACTGAAAGGGCAAAGGAGTAGAATTGAATCAATGGAAGAAATAAATTGTGAGATTGAAGGCAAATACCTGAATACTTCTTTGGAAAGGGATCAATCAGAAAAAAGATCAAAACAAAATTTAAAAAAGCCTAAGGGGAGCTCTGGTAGCATAGTGGCTAAGGCACTTGACTGCTAACCAGAAGGCTGGCGGTTCAAACCCACCAGCCACTCCT
>NW_006921626.1:9611565-9614073 GCF_000298275.1 Orycteropus afer afer | reverse complement strand
TAAATTATATTTCAATAAAATGTATTTTAAAAAATTAAAATAAAAAGAATGCAGACTCTGGACTCAAAGGACTTAGGTTCAAATTCCAGCTTCTGCCATTCACCAACTATGAGGCCTTGGACAAGTTACTTCATCTCTCTGTGTCTTGGATTCCTCACTGTTAAAATGAGGAATAAAAGTACCAACCTCATCATTATTGTGACAATTAAATGATTTCATACACATAGGTTCTTAAAATAAGGCTGCATTTCACAGAAATGTGCTCCAGGCAATTCCTTGCTCATAGTAGATATTTAGCAGTGTTTATTGAATTAAACTGAAAAGTTGTATGTAAATTGATTTTTTAAAATAAAAGAATATTTAAATATACAGGAGAACTTGCTATAATTGGTCCTTTTATAAAATGTATAACAAAATAAAAAAAAAAAAACCTCATTGCTGCTGAGTTGATTCCAACTCTTAGCAATCCTATAGGACAGAACAGAACTGCCATGTAGGGTTTCTAAGATCGTAAATCTTTACAGAAACAGGCCTACATATCTTTCTTTTGTAGAGCAGCTGATAGGTTCAAACATGTGTCCTTTCTGCTAGCAGCCCAGCACTTCACCACTGTGCCACTTGTTGTTGTTGTTGTTGTTTGCCATCGAGTCGGCCCCGACTCATAGCGACCCCTCCTTGGGTTTCCGAGGCAGTATCACTACGGAAGTAGGAATGCCCAACCTTCCTTCCGAGGAGTGGCTGGTGGGTTTGAACCGCCAGCCTTCTGGTTAGCAGTCAAGTGCCTTAACCACTATGCTACCAGAGCTCCCTAGGGCTCCTTTATAGTATCTATAACCAAAAAACAAAAAAAATTTCACTGCCATCGAGTTGGATCCCACTCATGGCGACCCCTCCTTGGGTTTCTGAGGCAGTATCACTATGGTAATAGATCACCCAATCTTCCTTCCGAGGAATAGCTGATGGATTTGAACCACCAGCCTTCTGATTAGCAGTCAAATGCCTTAGGCACCATGCCACCAGAGCTCCCATAATATCTATAACCATGCCTTAATTCATTTTTTCTCAGTTTCATATTTATTGTATTAGAGTTGGCAAAAATGATTCATATTTGAGAAGAGATTTATACTTTTCCCTAAATCAATTTATAAAATCTTCCAGAGAACAAATTAGTTCAAGGAAACAAACAAAAACTTCAAAGGTTACAGCTTGAGAACTCACTAATTTGAAGTGAAAATTCTCCCCAAGATTGGTTTCTTTCTATCCAGAGTAAAGAAGAATGCAGAAAACCAAAAAAAGACTCAAGAAAACAATTAGTCCAAAGGATTAATGGACCATATGAACCACAGCCTCCACTAACCTGAGACCAGAAGAATTAGATGATACCCTGCTACCAACACCTACCTGTTCTGTCGGAGATCACAATAGAAGGCACTAGATAAAGAGGGAGGGGTCTGCTCTGGTGGTGTAGTGCCTAAGGCACTTGACTACTAACCAGAAGGCTGGTGGTTCAAACCTACCAGCCACTCATTGGAAGGAATGTTGGGCAATCTACTTGTAATAATACAGCCTTGGAAACCCAAGGAGGGGTCACTATGAGTCAGGTCCGACTCAATGGCACATAATAACAACAACAGATAAAAGGGGGAGATAAAGGTAGAACAGAATTCAAATCTATAAAAAGACCAGTCTTACAGAGACTGGTGAACCCCTGAGACTACGGGTCTTAGAACTTAGAACTGAAGACACTCCCAGAGATCACCTTTCAGCCACATAAACGACAGGCCTATAAAGTGAACAACACTTGAAAGGAACATGCTCCTCAGAATAATCAACTATACGAGACCAAAAAGGTAGTATTTGCACAAAAGCAAAGTTAAGAAGGCAGGAAAGGGGAGCAAATCTGGGCAAATGGAAATGGGGAATCCAAGGTGAAAATGGGGAGAATGATAATACATTTTGGGGATCGCAACTAATGTTACAATATAATCTGTATAAATTGCTGGATTTGTTTTGTAAACTTTCACATACATCACAGTAAAAAAAATTTTTTTTAAAAAGAATTTTCATCAGACAGTATTCTCCTTCTACTTTTTCAGTCTTCTAAGTTTACCTTCTCTTTGAATGTTCTTTAAGCTACCTCTGGGCCTTAACCAGGGCAATAAAAACTGAATTTAGACAAGACTCTTAGAAGTATTACTCTTTCTAGTTGAACCTGTGGGCTTGGGACCATAGTCACAGGGAACATCAAGTTTAATTGGCATAACATACTACACAAAACATTGTTCCACTTCCCACTTTGGCGAGTAGTGACTGGGATCTTAAAAGCCTGCAAGCAGCCATTTAGATGCAACGATGGGTCTGTCCTCATCCAGAGCAAAGAAGAATGAAGAAAACCAAAGATTTTAGAAACAATTAGTCCTAGTGACTGGTACACCATGCGATCCACAGCCTATAGAACCATGAGACCAGAAGAACTAGATGGTGCCCGGCTACCACTGTCAACCACTC
>NW_006921626.1:9599011-9606025 GCF_000298275.1 Orycteropus afer afer | reverse complement strand
AAGGAGGAGGCCACCCACTTCTCAAAGAATTGGCAAGGGAAAACCTTATGAATAGCAGAGAAACACTGTCTGATACATTACTGCACAAATTTATGAATAGTCCAGAAACATTGTCTAATACAGAGGAGGAAGATGAATCACTTAGCTTAGAAAGCTCACAAAGTAGGACTGGGAAAGAGCTGCATTATCAGAGTTACTCTGTATATTCCTTCAATTCATTAAAATCCACCCATGTCATTAAAATCACCTTTACTTTGAGGAGACAGCATTTCCCCAGTTATATTTTGAGTGCCTTCCAACCTGAGAGGCTCATCTTCTGACACTATATCTGAAAATGTTTCACTGCTATTCATAATATTTTTGGTGGCTAATTTTTCAGAAGTGGACTGCCTCCTCCTTCTTCCTAGTCTGTCTTAATCTGAAAGCTCTGCTGAAACCCATCTACCATGGGTGACTCTGCTGGTGTTTGAAATATCAGTCACACAGCTTGCAGTATCACAGCAACATGCAAGCCATCACAGTACAACAAATTGACAGATGACTGGCAGTTTTATTCCATAGGATTTATTATTAACTCCTTTATTCGTTTATTGTGTCACAACCCCACTACAGCTGAACAATGGAAAAGGAAGAGAGAAGAACTGATGCATTCAAATCCTGGTGTTGATAGTCTAATGGATCCTCAAAAACCTAAGAACAGAAATAGCATATGACCCAGTAATTCCACTTCTAGGTACATACCGTATCCAAAAGACTTAAAAGCAGAGAGTCAAAAAGAGACTTGTACAGCAGTGTTCATTGGCACCCTATTCACAATATCCAAAATATGGAAACAACTTAAATGCTTATCAACAGATGAATGGACAAAAAAAAATGTGGTCCATACATACAATGGAATACCACTCAGCCAGTAGAGAAATGGAGTGTTCATACATGCTACAATATGGATGGAGCTTGAAGATATTATCATTATGAGTAAAATAATTCAATCAAAAAGGACAATTTTTTATGACCTCACTTATATGTGAATACTGAGTAATCTATTTCCATAGAGATACCACCTCAGAAACCCAAGGAGGAATCACTATGACTCGGGATTGACTTGATGTCAATGAGTTTGGTTTTCTTTTAATATAGAAAGACAGGAAAATACAAATGTATAGAAAAATAAAATTTATTAGTGGTTACCACCAGGGAAAGGAAGGAGGAGAAAAGGGAGAAGTTAACAGTGATGGAAATATCACAATGATTAAGGATAGTGTTGCAAAACAGACTATTGCAATTATTGTCAATAAGTTGTACACCTAAAAAGAGTTGAATTGGCAAAATTTGTGTGATAGATACATTTACAACAATGACAAAAAAAGGAAAGATAACTACTGAGGATGACTCATTAATTGATATTTTATTTGAAATTTCTGTAGGAGAATCCTTATCAAAGCAGGGGAAATACACAACAAAATGTCCAATTCTCATAAACTCCAGACTTCCTGGAGCCATGAAGACTGGATAAAACCCTGAAACTATTGCCCTCAGATAATCTTTAAACCTTAAACTAAAAATATCCTCTGAAGTGTTCTTAAAACCAAACAATAGTTTACCTTTACTACAGGCACTTCTCGGATTCTGAAGAAGTTCCATTCCTAAGTCTGTCTTTAAGTCAAATTTGTATGCAAGTCAGAACAGTTAGATATGGTTCTCATCTAACATCAGTTAGTCAAATATTTGTCTTGGTCTATAGTAAACATTAAAGAAACACTTCCAGATACACAAAAACTTCTTTAACATAATAATACAGTAATAACAATATTTTTGATGTGCATCACAAAGTAGTGCCTGTTTGTTACTATAAACCATTGTATATACTTTTAAATTTTAATATAATAGGCTTCACAGAAATTGATTCTTAACTTCATTTTGTTCATAAGTTGATGTTTGTAACCCTAGGACTGCCTGTAGTAAAGTTCTACTTTGAGCATTATGCTCTTTTAAGAACTATCTATAGGGAGCTCTGGTAGCCTAGTGCCTAAGGCACTTGACTGCTAACCAGAAGGCTGGCAGTTCAAACCCACCAACCACTCCTTGGAAGGAAGGTTGGGCAATCTATTTCTGTAGTGATACCTCCTTGGAAACCCAAGGAGGAGTTACTATGATTCGGGTCTGACTCAACAGCATGCAACAACAACAACATATGGAATCAAAGGAGGTCTGTTGGTGCAGTGCCTAGGAATTTGGCTGCTAACTAGAAGGTTGGCAGTTCAAACCCACCAGCCACTCCATGGTAGGAAGATGGGGTAGTCTACTTCCATAAAGATTTACCACCTTGGAAGCCCAATGGGAATTGTTGTGAGTTGGAATCAACTCAATGGCAGTGGGTTTAGTATATGGGATCAATTGACAACAGCATCTCCGAAGATTAGACAGTGTGTAAGGAAACTCCCAAAATACTTAGGCATTTGGCATGACTAAACTGGCTGATTAGATTACGTTAGATCCCACCTTACTTTAGGCTTCATTTTCACCTCAGTCTTACTTCTGCTCTGACCTGCAGCTAGACTGTTGTAAAACTTTAACTGCCCTTAGTAAATAATGGTGGGTTTCAGGAATGTGGAGGTAAAGCTTGTGAAAGATGTTTATCAGGAATGCTTGCTTAGCTTCATAATGGAATGCTATGCAGCACTGAAGAATAATGTAGAGTCTGCAATACACCACATAACATGGATGAACTTGGAGGACATTATGCTGAGTGAAATAAGTCAATCACAGAAGGACAAATAACAGTATTAGTTCGTTGTTGTGGAGGGTCTAGAAAAGGTTTATATATGGAGGGAAACTTTCTTTGTTGTTTGCAGGGGTGGGAGGAGAGGGGAGGGAACACTGCAAAAAAATGCATTGACTCATGTCACTTTAGTTTTGTGTATTTCACTGTACATGAATTATATTTCAATAAAATGCATTAGAAAAGAAAAGAATGCTTGTGTAGCTTACATCCCCAAATTGGATTGCTGATTTTCAGAAAGAGAGTGATCATACATGCCTGTGATCACATACCCACCTTATGATTGTAACCATATCATCATCCCAATCCCATTTCATTTCAGGTGTGACTCATTGTGATTTCTATGTTTTGGCTTCTTTTACAATAGAGAGAACTTGTTTACAGTTCTTTTGGGTGGGGGAGCCACCCAATTTCTGATAACTATAGAAAGACAGCCTTTTATGTTCTTTTGTCTTGAAAGGTCTTCACTTAGCTTGTAGGAGTCCTTTAGAAGCTTCTCTGGAGCTACATAGCTTGGGGGCTGGGACCAAAAAGGCCTGATCCTGCCCTGCCTTCCCTAGCTTTTGGCTCATGGTCAAAACCAAGAATTTCCAATTTCACTGTATAAACACATGCTTCTCCCTCCATGTTTCAGAGCACATTGTATTCTAATAAGATACTGCTTAATTTGTAAATTGTGTTATTCCACTTTTCTTTATTGTAATAGCATCTGGAACTCTTGTTCTAAAACATTTCTGGAGTTAAAATTAAGGGATTCGAAGGTATATTTCTTGCAGCGATCCCCAAGTACTCAAGGATCTGGGCTTTGGCACCAACTGAGCTGTCTTGGACTCTCTGCTCTGCAAACTCTTGGGAGTTACTGTCAGGTAAAAAAAAAAAAAAAACACTGCCCTCAAAAAAAAAAAAAGCACTGCCATCGAGTCAGACCTGGCTCATAGAGACTCCTCCTTGGGGTTCTAAGGTAGTATCAATATAGAAGTAGATTGCCCAAGCTTCCTTCTGAGGAATGGCTGGTGGGTTTGAACCACCAGCCTTCCGGTTAGCAGTCAAATGCCTTAGGCACTACATTACCAGAGCTGTCAGTCAGGTAAACAACCTCTCAAATCTGAACTCTTTTTTTTTTTTCCCCAATTGTATCTCTTTGAGCTTTATTGAAGACCTGCTTTATAACATTTTGGAAACTTTTTCTAATCTAAATTTTCAGTCTAAGAAAGCTCAGAGCCTTCTGAACCACAAAACTATGGGTGCTGGAAAAGTATTTCAAAAGCCTCTAAGATACTCACCAAGGAGCTCTGGTGGCATAGTGAGTAAGACATTTGGCTGCTAACCAGAAGGTCAGCAATTCAAATCCACCAGCTGCTCTGTGGGAGGAAGATAAGGCAATCTATTTCCATAAAGATGTACAGCCTTGGAAATCCAATGGGGGTAGCTATGAGTGGGAATCAACTCAATGGCAGTGGGCTTGATTGTGTTCTTTTAGGGCATTCAGCACCACCTGAGAGACTCCTATGACAGGATACGCTACTACAGAGGATGAGACAGAAACATTAGGCTTCCCACTAGCCACAAGAAGACTCTTGGAAGACACAGGCACATATTGGTTTAAGCAAAACACAGCCCAAACCCCACAACAAAACCCTCATTAGGATTTTATTTGATTCTGAGAAGTCAAAAGCTTTGACTTTTGATTGTTTTACTGTCCTTGGAAAATGGAAAACACCACATCTAGAGCTGATGCAGAGTTCCCTTCTTGGACTCCTGCCCAATTTATGGACAAGTACTATGGTTCTAATACCTACTTGTACCTATTTGTTTGGTATAACAGTTGAGAAACTTGTGGCCACTTTGGGGTTCCTTTGACCTATCTAAGTTAGTTTTCTGCACAGTAAATTAAACAAAACCAAACTCACTGCCGTCAAATTGGATCCGACTCATAACAATCCCTCCTTGGGTTTCCTAGGTGGTATCACTATGGAAGCAAATTGCCCAATCTTCCTTCTGAGGAGTGGCTGGTGGGTTTAAACCACCAGCCTTCTTGTTAGCAATCAAATGCCTTAGGCACTACACTACCAGAGCTCCTGCACAGTAAAAAGAAGAAGAGGAAGAGGAAGAGGAAGAAGAAGAAGAAGAAGAAGAAGACATCCCAAATTAAATAGTCTCAATGGGTAACTAGAAGCTTCTAAGAGATATCAAAATAACAGAATTGCTTCCCTGTGGATACTGTTTCTAAGTAAAGTAAACAAAATGCGGAGCTGCAATGTGTGATTTCTGTTCCATATATTCCTTCTGCTCCAATACCATCTGCTCTCTCTCCTCTGTACCATTTTCTGCTTTCTTATACTCCTGACAACACTCTCTCTTAAATATGTTGTTAGGACCAGAAGAAGCCCAATTATGGACAAAAAAGTTATGTTGGAGACTCCCGGAAGGATAATTAACTATAGAACCCAGTGTCTCTGGCATTAAATCATTAGAGGGGAAAAAAAAAAAAAAAACTATATCTAAATTGCTTTCAGATCCAATCACTAAGACATTTCCCAAGAAAATAGATTGGGCAAAAGTTCAAAGGCACAAACAAGAAAAAGGTGAAAATGTTTATAACTCTAAGAATAAATTAACTAAAGCTTTTACTGGGTGCTTTGGTTTGAAACTCACTGAAGTTGATGCTGAAATAGCTTTCAATTCCACATTTTTAAATGGCTTGCATACAGAGCTATCTGCATTAGTCAAGCTATATCAATTGGACTGAGATACAGTTCCCATTAGTGAACTGACTCATCTAGCCTTTAAACTATCTCAGACTTTAGAAAAGAAAAAGAAACAGAATTAAATGATGGCCTTATAATTGCAACAACTACAAACTCTAACCAAACCTAAGCCCAATTTAAATCAGGTGAAACCTGGCATTTATCATTCTTGGGGGGGGTGGGGGGGAACAGGCACTAGAAGAATTACAAACTGAAAGATCTAAACCACAGGATAAGAACCTCCCAACCAGAAATCCCTCATCCACATACAGAATGAGGGAGTTCCGAGGAATCAACAGGGGTCTTTCCCATGGTGGCATTAAATTTTCAAGAGGAAGCTACTCTTAATATTAATGAGGAAACCCATAAATTTCCAGTTGATACTGGAACCACCTTATCTGCTATTAACCCTACCTTCGTAAAAAAGTCCCCATCTCAGAATACAAAAACCTCTAAAGTAGCAGGAGTCACAAACCAAGAACAGATTTTAATTCATTCTGAACCTGTCCCAGTATCTCTCAGCCCTATTGAAGACTTACATCCCTTTTTGCTTAATCCTAATACTCCCACCCATAAAGCTGTTAGCCTGAGATATTTTATCCAAATAGAATTGTCTTTTACAATTGGCAGAAAAGGGAGAAACATTATTAAACTTAACTGGCTCAAAAAACCCTTAATGAGGAATTTGAATCAGTATTAGTTCAAAGGGAAGAAGCTGCTTGCTGTTTACAAGCACTTGTTGTTGTTATGTACTGTGGAGTCGACTCAACTCATAGCGACCCCTCCATGAGTTTCCAAGGCAGTATCATTACGGAAGTAGATTGCCCAACCTTCCTTCTGAGGTGTGGCTGGTGGGTTTGAATGGCCAGCCTTCTGGTTAGCAGTCAAGTGCCTTAGGCACTATGCTAATGAATTTTTGGCAAGGGTATAAATATGTTTTTTTGGGCCCTGATGGATTCTGCTGGTACCCATCTCACATCAATAGATGTGGTGGTCCATAAGGTTTCAGAAATTAATGAAAAATTCAGAGGGAATTGAGTTAGAGGGGATTAGATTGTATTTGTGTATGTCTAGTGCTTGTATTACAATGGTCCTATAAGTTTATGTGAATGATCAGAATTCCCAGGTGTATAGTAGAGCTGACAAGGAGAAAGGTTGTGGTCATGGCTTGGTCACAGCCAGCTACCCAGAGAGAATGAGTAGTTGAACCTGTGGGCTTGGGACCATAGTCGCAGAGAACATCAAGCTCAATTGGTAACATACTACACAAAACATTGTTCCACCTCCTACTTAGGTGAGTAGCAACTGGGATCTTAAAAGCTAGCAAGCTGCCATCTAAATGCAACAATGGGTCCCTCCTTGTCCAGAGCAAAGAAGAATGAAAAAAACCAACGATTCATGGAAACAATTAGTCCTAGCAACTGGTACACTATGCGATCTGCAGCCTATACAACTATGAGACCAGAAGAACTAGATGGTGCCCGGCTA
>NW_006921626.1:9596202-9598911 GCF_000298275.1 Orycteropus afer afer | reverse complement strand
CTGGATAGAGAGAGAGAACAGTGTGAAACAAAACTCAAAATCATTTGGAAAAAAAAAGGGAGGGAACGAGGTTTGCTGGTCTGAAAGAGCCTGGTGAAACCACTGAGACTATGGCCCTCAGCTGCCCTTCAGGTCTGGAATTGAACCCACACCTGTGGTTTCCAGCCAAGCAAAAGACAGGTATAGGAGTTAACATTTACCTGGGGTGAATACACTCCTTGGAGAGAAGAATCATGAGAGAAAGAAGAGCTCTTTATGCACAGGGAGACAGCTCAGGGGGCAGGGGTACATGGAGCGATGGACACAGGAAAGAGGTGACTGTCGGGTGGAAGTGGGAGGGGAGCTGGTCATTGTGGTGAATTGTGGTCAATGTCATAAGACAAAGTGTATGTGAACTGCTGTATGGAAAATGAATTTTCCCTGTGAATTTTCACCCAAACCACAATAAAAGAAAAAAAAAAAACTTTATCAATAAAGAGTAAAAAGAAAAAAAATATTATTCTTCCTAAATCTACATTTGGCAACAATAAGGTATATGATGGAATATTCTTAATTATCAATTAATAACTAGCTTAAGGATACATAGAACAGTTATTAGAAAGTATAATAAACCTCTATGTACCTCTATCATCTGGCACCACCATGCTTCAACTTTCAATCCTGTCTTATCCACACTCCTGTCCTCTTCAAGTGCAGTGTGAAGTCTCATCGTCCTTGCTTCTAAGGAGCATTCTAGCTGACTTCCTCCAAGACAGATTTGTTCCTTCTTCTAGCACTCCATGTTACATTCAATATTCTTCACCAACACAATTCAAATACAACAATTCTTCTGTGGTCTTCCTTATTCATTATCCAGCTTTTACATGCATATGAGGTTACAGAAAATACCATGGCTTAGGTCAGGCATACGTTAGTCTTCAAAGTGACATGTCTGCTCTTAAACACTTTAAAGAGGTCTTTTGCAGATTTACCCAATGCAGTACTTCATTAGATTTCTTGACTGCTGCTTCCATTGGTGTTGATTATGGATCTAAATAAATGAAATCCTTGACATCAATCTTTTCTCCGTTTATCATGATGTTGCTTATTTGTTCAGTTGTGAGGATTATTATCTCCTTTATATTGAGGCATAACCCATATCGAAGGCGATAATCTTTGATCTTCTTCAGTAAGTGCTTCAAGACTTCTTCACTTTCAGCAAGCAAGGTGGTATCTTTTGCATATTACAGGTTAATGTTTTTTTCTCCAATTCTGATGCTGCACTTTTCTTCATATAGTCCAGCTTTGCAGATTATTTGCTCAGCATACATATTGAATAAGTGTAGTGAAAGGATACAGCTGTGATGCATAACTTTCTTGATTTTAAATATTGCAGTAGCCCCTTGTTCTGCTTGAATGACTGCCTCTTGGTCTAGGTACAGGTTCCTCAAGAGCCCAATTAAGTATTCTGAAATTCCCATTCATTGCAATGTTATCCATAAATTGTTACGATCCACACAGTTGAATGCCTTTGTATAGTCAATAAAACATAGGTAAGCATCTTTTTGGTAGTCTTTGTTTTCAGCCATGGTCCACATGATGTCAACAATGATATCCCTTCTTCCATACCCTCTTCTGAATCCAGCTTGAATTTCTGACAGTTCCCTGTCAATGTACTGCTTCAACCATTTTTGAATTATCTTCTGCATAATTTTACTTGCATGCAATATTAATGATATTGTTTGATAATTTCCAAATTTTGTTGGATTACTTTTCTTTGGAATAGGCACAAATATGGATCTCTTCCTATCAGCTGGCCAAGTAGCTGTCTTCCAAATTTCTTGTCATAGACAAATTAGTGTTTCCAACATTGCATTCATTTGTTGAACACCTCAGTGGGTATTCTGTCAATTACTGGAGCCTTGTTTTTTGCAAATTCCTTCAGTGTAGCTGGATTTCTTCCTTCTATATCATTAATAATTGATCATATGCTACCACCTGAAATGGTTGAATGTTGATCAATTGTTTTTTTGTACAGTTACTCTGTTGTTGTTGTTGTTAGGTGCCATCGAGTCATTTCCGACTCATAGCGACCCCATGCACAGCAGAATGAAACACCACCCAATCCCGCGCCAGCTCCACGATCCTTGCTATACTTGAGTCCATTGTCACAGCCACCGTATCAATCCATCTCATTGAAGGTCTTCCCCTCCTTCATTGACCCTCCACCTTACCAAGCATGATATCCTTCTCCAGGGAATGGTCCCCTCTGAAAACATGACCCAAGTAGGTGAGATGAAGTCTGGCCATCCTTACTTCCAAGGAGCATCTCAGCTGCACTTCCTCCAGGACAGATCTGTTAGTTCTTTAGGCAGTCCATGGTACCTTCAGCATTCTTTGCCACCACCACAACTCAAAAGCATCAACTCTTCTTCGATCTTCCTTATTCATTCTCCAGCTCTCAAATGCATATGAGGTAATTGGAAATATCATGGCCTGTGTCAGGTGCACCTTAGTCCTCAAGGAGACACCCTTGCTCCTCAGCATTTGAAACAGTTCCTTCACAGCAGACCTACCCAGTGCTACACGTCATCTAATGTCCTGACTGCTGCTTCCATTGGCCTCGATTGTAGAACCAAGCAACGTGAATTCTTTGACAACTTCAATCTTTTCTCCATTTATTGTGATGCTGCTCATTGGTCCAGTTGTGGGGATTTTTGTCTTCTTTAT
>NW_006921626.1:9566343-9586452 GCF_000298275.1 Orycteropus afer afer | reverse complement strand
GTGGTAAACTGTGGTCAATGTCATGAGACAAAGTATATGTGAACTGCTGTATGGAAAGCGAATTTGCTCTGTAAACCTTAACCCAAATCACAATAAAAAAATAAATAAATCTACATTACTAGAATGTATTGATTATTTACTAATATGCCCAAACTCCTAGCAAGCTTGCATTGATGACAGTATAATATTGTTAAAACATCTCATGATGTTTCTAAAGAAAAACTACCCTTCTCTGAACTTTCTGTTAAATATCTAGGACATATGATTTCTGCAGAGGTATTTCTATTGACCCAGAATGAAAGGAGGTCATTTTCATGTTCCCTGTCCCTAGGATAAAATAACAATTACATGGGTTTTGGGGGCTTTGTGGCTACTTTAGAACTTGGATTCCTAATTTATCCTTGATAGCTTGATCCATGTATCAATATTTGAAAACCTCCAACCCAGGTTATTTGTAAATCACACCAGAGGATCAGGAAGATGTAATTAAACTGAAAGAAGCTCTAGCAAACACACTTGCACTAGGCTTCTCTAACTATCACATAGATTTTTCTTTGTACATGAATTTCTGGAAATGCCTTAGGCATTTTCATCCAGAAACATGGAGAATACCAAAGACCTGCAGGCTACTATAGCCTTCAGCTTGACCCTGTAGCCCAAGGATACACTCTTTGCCTCCAGTAGCTGCTACTGACAAGTTAGTAGAAATCACCACCACTTTCCAGATGTTTACATGCCCCATGCTGTATGTGCCACATTTAGCTATGCTCTGACTCAACATCTCTTTACCAGTTCACTCACTTCCTATGAACTTCTCCTTCTGGCTGCATTCAGTATTAGACTACACTCTGTGACTTGTTTAAATCATGCCACCTTCTCCCTGAAATTGGTAGTGAAAATCATCCTATGTACATTTGCCTGGACCTAACTGAAAACTCTTGACTCCTCAAGAAGATCTAAAAGAAACCCCTTTAGATAATCCTGATTTTATCTTTTTTTGTAGTTGGCTCTTATTTGAAGGAAGTGAGCCAGGTTGGCAGGTTTGGAATGACCAAGGAAGACCAGGAAGGAAGCAAGCAAGCCAGGGTGGCAAGTTTGGAGCAGCTGAGGGAGACTAGAAAGGGAGGAAGCCAGGGTGGAGGGTTTGGAGTGGCTGAGGGGGACCAGGAAGTGAGTGGAGCAGTTTGGAACAACTAAGGGAGATGAACTTGTCTGTCAGTTTGTTGGACTGTGGTGTCTTGTGTGTTGTTGTGAGGCTGGAGGCCATGCCACTGATGTTTCAAATGCCAGCAGGGTTACCCATGGTGGACAGATTTCAGCAAAGCTTCCAGACTAAGACAGACTTGGAAGAAGGAAGAGTTCATCCACTTCTCAAAAAATTGGCCAGTGAAAACTTTATGAATAGCAGTGAAACACTATCTGATATATTACTGGAAAACTTTATGAATATCCCTGAAACATTGTGCGATATCGTGCCAGAATATGAGCCCCTAAGGCCAGAAGGCCCTCAAAATATGACAGGGGAAGAGCTGCCACTTCAGAGTAGCAACATAATGTGACACACTGCCGTCAAGTCAGATCTGACTCATAGCGACCTCAGAGTAGAGGCAATCTTAATGATGTGGTTAGAGTAAAGCTTTTGGGATCTCCATTTGTTGATGTGGCACAACTCAAGATGAGAAGAAATAGCTGAAAACATCCATTAAAAATCAAAATATAGAATGTATGAAGCACGAAATCTAGGAAAATTGGAAGTTGTCAAAAATGAAATGGAATGCATAAAGATTGATATTCTAGGCATTAGTGAGCTGAAATGGACTGGTTTTGGCCATTTTGAATCAATCATATGACCTACTATGCTGGGAATGGCACATTGAAGAGGAATGGCATTGCATTCATCATCAAAAGAGTGTCTCAAGATCTATCCTGAAGTACAGTGCTGTCAGTGATAGGATAATATTCATATGCCTACAAGGAAGACCAGCTAATATGACTATTATTCAAATTTACACACCAACTACCAAAGCCAAACATGAGGAAATGGAAGATTTTTACCAACTTCTGCAGTCTGAAATTGACTGAACATGCATCAAGATGTACTGATTATCACTAGTGAATGGAATGCAAAAGTTGGAAATGAAGAATCACTGGTAGTCAGAAAATATGGCTTTGGTGATAGAAATAACGCTGGAGATCACATGATAGAATTTTGCAAGATCAACAACTTATTCATTACAAATACATTTTTTTAACAACACAAACGACTGCTGTACATGTGGACTTCAGCAGATGGAGTACATAGGAATCAGATTGACTATATGGAGAAGCTCAGTATCTTCGGCCAAAACAAGGCCAGCAGCTGATTGTGGAACAGACCATCAACCACCCATATGTGAATTCAAATTGAAGATGAAGATGATTAAAATAAGTCCACAAGAGCTGAAGTATTACCTTGATTATGCTGAGCCTGAATTTAGAGACCATCTAAAGAATAGATTTGATGCATTGAACACCGAAAACTGAAAACCAGAAGAATTGTGGGATGACATCAAGAACATCATCCATAAAGAAAGCAAGAGGTCATTAGAAAGAAAGAAGAGACCAAAATGCATGTCAGAAGAGTCTCTGAAAAATGCCCTTGAGCAGAGAGTAGCTAAAGAAAATGGAAGAAATGACAAGATGAAAGAGCTAAACAGAAGATTTCAAAGAGCAGCTCAAGAAGACAAAGTCGGTTACTATAATGAAATGTGCAAAGACCTGGGGTTAGAATACCAAAGGAAAGAACATGCTCAGCATTTCTCAAGGTGAAAGAATTGAAGAGGAAATTTAAGCCTTGAGTTGCAATATTGAAAGATTCTATGGGCAGTATATTGAGTGATGCAGGAAACATCAAAAGAAGATGGAAGGAATATACAGAGTCACTGTACCAAAAAGAATTGGTCAATGTTCAGTGTATGATCAAGAACCAATGGTATTGAAGGAAGAAGTTGAAGCTGCACTGAAGGAATAGGCAAAAGCCAAGGCTCCAGGAATTGAAGAAATAACCAGTGAGATGTTTCAACTAACAGATGGTGTGCTGGAGGCACTCACTTGGCTATGCCAAGAGATTTAGAAGACAGCTACCTAGTCAGCTGACTGAAAGAGATCCATATTTGTACCCATTCCAAATAAAAGTGATGTCATAGAATGTGGAAATTATTGAACAATATCATTAATATCACACACAAGTAAAATTTTACCAAAGATAATTCAAAAGTGGTTGCGGCAATATATTGACAGAGAACTTCCAGAAATGCAAGCTGGATTCCGAAGAGGATGTGGAACGAGGGATATCTTTGCTGATATCAAATGGATCTTGACTTACAGCAAAGAATACCAGAAAGATGTTTACTTGTGTTTTGACTGTGCAAAACATTCGATTGTGTGGGTCATAACAAATTATGGATAAGATTGAGAAGAATGGGAATTCCAGAACACTTAATTGTACTCATGAGGAACCTGTACATAGATGAGAAGGCTGTTGTTCGAACAGAACAACATTTTAAGCATGGCTTAAAATCAAGAAGAGAGTGTGTCAGGGTTGTATCACTTCACCATACTTACTCAATCTGTATGCTGAGCAAATAATCCTAGAAGCTGGACTATATGAAGAAGAACGTGGCATCAGGATTGGAGGAAGACTTATTAACAATGTGTGATATCCAGATGACTCAACTTTGCTTGCTGAAAGTGAGGGTGACTTGAAGCATTTACTGATGAAGATTGAAGACAACAGTCTGCAGTATGGTTACACTGCAATATAAAGAAAACAAAAATCCTCACAACTGGACCAATAAACAGTATTGCGATGAATGGAGAAAGGATTGAAGTTGTCAAATACTTCATATTACTTGGTTCTACAATCAACACCAATAGAAGCAGCAGTTAAGACATCAGACAATGTATTGCGTTGGGCAACTCTGCTGCAAAAGATGTCTTTCAAGTGTTAAAGAGCACAGATGTCTCCTTGAAGACTAAGGTGCGCCTAACCCAAGCCATGTTATTTTCAATTGCCTCATAATGTATGTGAGAGCTGGAGAATGAATAAGGAAGACTGAAGAAGAGTTGATCCTTTTGAGTTGTGGCATTGGCGAAGAATACTGAAAGTGCTATGGACTGCTAAAAGAACTAACAAATCTGTCCTGGAAGAAGTGCAGCTGGAATGCTCCTTGGAGCAAGAACGGCCAGACTTCATCCATCTACTTCGGTCATGTTGTCAGAAGGGACCATTCTCTGGAGAAGGATATTATGCTTGTTAAAGTGGAGGGTCAAATGAAAAAGGGGAAGGCCCTCAACAAGGCGGATTGATGAAGTGGCTGCAACAATGGGCTCAGGTATAGCAAGGATCGTGAGGCTGGCACAGGATGGGGCAGTGTTTTGTTCTGTTGTACATAAGTTTGCTATGAGTGCTTTTGATGACTGACTCAAAAGCACCTAACAACAACAACATGCCTGTTTAAGGAGCTCTGCTGGTGCAGTGCCTGAGGCATTTGACTGCTAATCAGAAGGTTGGCACTTCAAACCTACCAGCTGCTCCATGGAAGGAAGATGAGGCAATCTACTTCCGTAAAGATTTACCACCTCAGAACCCAATGGGGGTCACTATGAGTTGGAACCAACTCGATGGCAATGAGTTTGGTTTGGTTTTATGCCTGTATAGGGTGGGATGCATCTTGAGTCCTGCCTTGCTGGAGGGTGTGACTCAAGTCACCACCATTAGCTTCCTTGAGGGTATATATATAAGAATGTTCTGGGAAAATTCTCTCTCTCTTCAGTTCTGTGTTTAGTTCATCATCATCTCTCCCCTGGACTTAAGACATCATCTGACCTGCGGATTTGGGTTCACCAACCCCTGCAACCGTGTGAGTTGGGAGAATCCTCCAGACTTACCCAAAGACCCGGGACTTGCCAGCCTGCCAGCCTGCCAGCCTCCCAGCCTCCACCACCACCATGTGAGCTGTTCTTGGAATTTGTGAGTTCTGTGAGACGTTACAGTGAACTACAGAACCCTAAGACGGAAGGGAGGTTATTGAGGGGAGGAGGAGAAGGATTTAATGTCAGAGATGATGGAGTGGCACGGTAGTTTGGAAAAGTTGGATATTTGGGATATCTTTGACCTCTGCCTCATAGGGATTAGCCTTGTGCTGATCTTTCTAAAAGTAATACTCAAGCAAAGACATTGATTTCAATCCCCACAACATAACAGCTCTCTTCCCATTTCCTCCCTGTAGTTACCTTTTCCCTGTGTCCTTCTTTCCTATGCAGTCCTGCCCTCTGAGCTATCTCCCTGCACAAATGCTGCCCTTCTGATCTTCCACGAGCCATTGTATTTTTAATAGCCTCATATTCATATGAAAGCTGGGTAATGAATAAGGAAGACTTCAGAAAAAGTGTTGTATTTGAATTGTGGTGGTGGTGAAGAATATTGAATTTACCATGGACTGGTAGAAGAATGAACAAATCTGTCTTGGAGGAAATGCAGCCGGAATGCTTGTTGGAAGCAAGAATAGTCAGACTTTGCCTCTTGTACTTTGGTCATGTTGTCAGAAGGGACCAATCCCTGGAGAGGGATATCATGCTTGGTAAAGCAGAGGGTCAGCAAAAAAGGGAAAGACCTGCTATGAGATGAACTGACACAGAGGCTGCAATGATGGTTTCAAGCATAGCAACAATTGTGAGGATGGTTCAGGACCAGGCAGTGCTTCCTTCTGTCGTACATAGGGTTGCTCTGAATTGGAATCAATTTGACAGTACCTAACAACAAGAGCAACATAGTAAAACAAAGAATTCTGGTGGCAGAGTGGTTAAGATTTTGGCTGCTAACAAAAGGTCACTGGTTAGAACCCACTAGATGCTCTGCGTGAGAAAGATGAGGCAGTCTCCTTTCATAAAGATGTACAGCCTTGGAAACCCTATGGGCAGTTCTCCTCTGTCCAATAGGGTCACTAGAGTCAGAATGGACTCAATGGCAGTGTGTTTGGTTTGGTTTTATAGTTAAATAGCCTCTTATCTTCTTTTGTCTTGAAAGGTCTTCATTTAGTTTATAGGGGTCCTTTAGATGCTTCTCTGGCGCTACATAGCCTTGGAGTCTAGGGCTAAAGAAGCTTGATCTTGCCCTACCCTTCCTTTCTTTTGTCTCATGGTCAAAGACAAATATTACCCATTTTGCTCTATAAATGCCTTCATTGACAACACAGTACTGTATGTGCAAAAGGCTTCATCTTTGTTGTCTGTACCTTCCATGGTCTTCCTCTTCCTCAACGCCACCATGTTGATCACTCACATTTGGTACATTTCCCTTCTCTTCACGTAAATCAATACTTATCTCTACCTATTTAACAGTGTTCCTTTCCCTCCCCTCCCACCCCTGGTAACCAACAAAGAATATTTCCTTCCATATATCAACCGTTCCTCAACTTTTACAATAACAGACTAATACAATATTTGTCCTTCTGTGATTGACTTATTTTGCTCAGCATAATGTCCTCCAAGGTCATCCATGTTATGCGGTGTTTTGCAGATTCTATGTTATTCTTTAGGGTTGTGTAGTATTCTATTGTGTGTATATACCATAGTTTGGTTATCCCTTCCTCAGTTCATGGACACCTAGGTTGTTTCCCTCTTTTTGCTATTGTAAATAATGCTGCGATGAACATGGGTGTGCATATGTCTGTTCTTGTTGTGGCTCTCATTTCTGTAGGATATATAGAATTGGTGTAGGTTTTGTTGTGTGCGTTCTCAACAATAACAACCAAATAAGTAAAATTATATTTAAAAAATTGTGGCATTTGTGAAGAATATTGAATACACTGTGGACTGCCAGAAGAATGAAGATAATCAGTCTTAGAAGACATACAACTTGAACACTCCTTAGAAGCAAGGATGGGGAGACTTTATCTTACTTACTTTGGACCTGTCATCAGGAAGGATCATTTGCTAGAAAAAAACATCATATTTGATTGAGGGTCAGTGTAGTGCAGTGAATTAATTGTGTTGCATGGCCATTTTAGGAGCTCTGGTAGCGTAGTGTCTAAGGCATTTGACTGATGATAACTGCAAGGCTGGTGGTTCAAACCCACCAGCCACTCTTCGGAAGGAAGACTGGACAATCTACTTCCATAGTGATACTGCCTCAGAAACCCAAGGAGGGGCCACTATGAGTCAGATCTAACTTGTTGGCTGTGAAGTTTTTTTTTTTTTTTTTTAGTATGGCCCTTTTACCAATGATCTTTGTGACTCCCACCAGATGACTGTAGGACTATGCTAAAGTAAAGTGCTTGTGGACCACCAATGGGATTGGATAGCTTGTTAACAACATAAATAAACTGCATGGCACCCTTGTGTGGGTGGGACCATGAAAATAAGGTGTATGGTATCCTAACACGGGGACTGGTCAGTTTTCCCATCCCACTAGGCTTAAAATGAGCCATTCCAGAGGCAGAAAAGGGGGAATTTGACTACCAGTAACAGAAGAGCCAGGAATGGTGTGCATCCTCTGAACCCAAGATCCCTGTGCTCAACCTTCTCGATCCAAGAGACAAAGAGTTGTGACAGCAGAGATGGTAAGAAGCAGGGGCAGAGAAATGGTGGCAGCAGAGGCAGCAGAACCAAAAGACCATCACGAGACAGAACATTGGGCTTCCCAGCCCATGGAGTGAGAAAGCTGAGGGCCTTCAGGCAGGAGGCTTGCTGGCAGAGTGGGGTGTCTCTCTGGGCACCAACTGTTGTTGTTGTTATTTGCCATCGAGTTGGCCCTGACTCCTAGCGACCCCTCCTTAGGTTTCCGAGGGAGTTATCACTACGGAAGTAGGATTGCCCAACCTTCCTTCCAAGGAGTGGCTGGTGGGTTTGAAACCACCAGCTTCCTGGTTAGCAGTCAAGTGCCTTAGGCACTATGCTACCAGAGCTCTTATTAGCAAGGCTAAAAATGTTTTGTAACACTTGCCCAAGCAGAGCAGAGGCCAAGGGGCTGCAGGGCTGAGAAGCCCAGGCCAGAGAGGGCTGTGTGTGCCTATAGGCGCTGCTGAGAAGAGGCTGTCTTGAGCGTAGAATTGCATTCTGTGTTGTTTGTGATCCTGAATTGTAAACTGTAACATCCCTGATAAACTCCATAACTATGAGTATGGTCTGTGGGTTCTGTGCAGCCATTGCAATAGATTATTAAACCCAGCAGAGAAGTAGTGAATGCTGTGAGAGGGACAACTGTTTTCAGAATTAGTAAAAAGGTTGGCAGGTGGTTGCACACACGACTTTTGCCTCATAGGAATCAGCCATGGGTTGTTGCTTTTGATCTTGATCCTTCTCCTCCTTGTGAAGTTAGAAGAAGTCAGACTCCTCCCACATACCATTTTTACAGTCAGCAAAAACATGAGAAATCTTAAATGAGATTAATTGACACGACAGCTACAACAATTGACTCAAACATATGAAAGATCATGGAAATGGCGCAGGACTGGGCAATGTTTCATTCTGTTGTACATAAGGTTGTCAAGAGTTGGGGCCAACTTGATGGTAACTAACAACAGGAAGATGTCTCTGAAGACTAAGGTGTGCCTAACCCAAGCCGTGGTAATTTCAATCACCTCAGATGCATGTGAGAGCTGGACAATGAACAAGGAAGACTGAAGAAGAGTTGATGCTTTTGAGTTGTGGTGTTGGTGAAGAATACTGAAAGTACAATGGACTGCCAGAAGAACTAACAGATTTGTCTTGGAAGAAGTGCAGCTTAAATACTCCTTGGAAGCAAGAATGGTCAGACTTCATCTAACCTACTTTGGTCATGTTGTCAGAAGGGACCAATCCTTGGAGAAGGATATCTTCCTTCATAAAGTGGAGGGTCAATGAAAAAGGGGAACTCCCTCAACAAGATGGATTGACACAGTGGCTGCAATGATGGGCTTAGGTATGGCAAGGATTGTGAGGCTGGTACAGGACCAGGCAGTGTTTCATTCTGTTGTTTATAGGGTCATTATGAGTTGGAGCTGACACAACAGCACCTAACAACAACAACAACAACGACGACAACAATAACCCCACTAGAATATAAGCTTCACGCAAGTAGAGTCTTTGTTTTGTTAACTGTTGTATTTCTAGATTCTAAAACAGTATTCTTCAAAATATAGACACAAGAGTATTAGCAAAATAAATCAACAAAAGGAGCAGAAATAACTGCTCCTTCAAGATTAGGAGAGTACTTGTGGACAGGTTGAAGACAGAGGAAATAATTATTGCTGGAATGCCAGCCCCAAAAACATTTATTTTCTTGGCTAAGTAAGGCAGAAGTTCATCTTATAAGAGAAGAGAAGGATTCAAGGTTTGGAACAACTGTGGGAAATGGGAGATTCATAGGGGGAGAAATAAAAACAATCTGCAGAAGTTGAGAATTTAAATATTTGAACTCACACCAAACAGATAACTAATTGTACTGTGCGTAGGGGTGGGGTGAGGTCCAAAAGAGAAGATAACTCTTCTCCACCCAGTTTGTGGTAATTTGACTTATCTTTCTTGGAATTGAATAAAGAATTATAGGGTGGGGAGAAGCCAGGAGAGACTCATGAGATCATAAGCAGCTGATGGTAAGGGTAAAGGTAAAGAAAGATGGTGAAACTGGGAAGGCAGGAAACGACCCCTTTGAGAGCCAAATGTGAGTGGTACAGAGTGAGAGAATGAAACCAAAGCATACACAAGGTTCTTTGGTTTCATGCTTCTGTGATTTAAAAAAGAAAAAAACTCTCAACATAAACATACCTGGTATTTGGCAGCAGAGAATTCTCAATTGGCTGGAAGTGAGTTTCAGGACAAATTGCCAGCTGCTGTCCTTTTTTCCCTCCCTCTCCTTGGGCAGAATGTTTGTGAAAAGAGGCAGTAAACAAATAGAACTAGATCATCTTCCAATTCTTTCTCTGCTTCTCTTTCCATTGTACTCATTTTATTAATAAGCCGGGGCTGCCAATGCTCATAATAAATATAACACACTATTTTGTGCCCTAGTTTTCAGGTGGTAATGAGGCATTGTAGCATGTTTTTCCACTATGGGGAATTGCAGGCTTAGTGATTGATATCTAGGTTTCTTTTCCTAAATAACTGTGGGTCTTAGGTTGTTTCTGAGATTTCTTTGTGTGCAAGAAAATAATGAAAACCAGTGGAATATGAAGTAGGGTTTTTTTTTTTTTTTTGCACAAAATTGTTCTTGTATGAGTTGCAGGTTGCCAAAAAAGGTTCCTGCTTCCCACAAATGTCCTAAATTTCAGGATAGTTTCTTTTGTTTTTATTAAGATTCTCAAAGTTAGCATGTTCCAAACTGATCTCTTCCCAGAGATTTGTTCCATTCACGGTCTTCCCCCTCTCTGTTAGTGGGAACTTCCATCCTTCAGGATAAAAATCTTGAGATTAACCTTGACTTCTTTTTCTCTCATATTCCATACCTAATTTGTCAGGAAATTCTGTGGGTTCAACCTTCAACATACAACCAAACCAAAACCAAACCCACTGCCATTGACTCAGTTCTGACTCATATGGACTCCTGTTGGGTTTCCAAGGCTATACATCTTTCTGGAAGTAGATTGCCCCATCTTCCTTCTGCAGAGTTTGAACTGCTAACCTTCTATTTAGCAATCAAATGCCTTAGGCACTGCAATCACCAGAGCTCCTTTCAAAATATATCCAGAACTTGAAAACTTTTTACCACCCACTGCTGTCAAGTCAATTACAACTCCTAGTGAGCTCTGGTAGCATAGTGGCTAAAGCACTTGACTGCTAACCAGAAGGCTGGCGATTCAAACCCACCAGCCATTCCTTGGAAGGAAGGTTGGGCAATCCTACTTCCGCAGTGATAACTGCCTCGGAAACCCAAGGAGGGGTCGCTATGAGTCAGGGCCGACTTGACGGCACATAACAACAACAACAAAAACAAGTGAGCCTCATTGGGTTTCCAAGGCTTTATGGAAGTAGATTGCCTCATCTTCCTCCTATGGAACAGTTGGTGGGTTTGAACCACTGACCTTCTGGTTAGCAGACAAATGTCTTACTCTCTATGCCACCAGAGCTCCTTTTACCATTTCCACTGTTATTTACCTTGCCCAAGCCATTTCATCTGTTGCCTTAAACTGAAAGCTGAAATGGCTTCCAACAGGTTTCCGTTAATCTTCAATCTGTTTTCCATAATAGCTAGGGTAATCCCATTAAAATGTAAATTAGATCACAGTACCCCTCTGTTCAAAACCTTTCCATGATTTCCCATTTTGCTCAGAGTAAAACCCAAAGTCATTAAAATGGCCCACAAGACCCCAAGTTATTTGGCCCCTCAGCTCCGACTACTCTCATCTTCATCTAGTTAGCTCCAGCTAGACAGTTCTCAAATATACTTGGAAAGTACCTACCTCAGGGCTTTAGCATTGGCTGTTCCCTCTGCCTAGAAATCTCTCAGATATTCATACAGTCCATTCTTTCATTTCCTTTGAGTCTGTGTTCACACAGTGAAGCCTACCTTGACCACCCTATTTAAAATGTACCCCTCACCTGTATATCCTATTCCCTTCCCTCTTGTATTTTTTCCCATAACTATTTTTGGCAGTATACATAATTTTAAATTATTAATATACTTGCTGTTGCTGCTGTTGTTTGCCATTGAGTCAGACCTGACTCATAGCGACCCCTCCTTGGGTTTCCGAGGTGGTATCACTACAGAAGTAGATTGCCCCATCTTCCTTCCGAGGAGTGGCTGGTGGGTTTGAACCTCCAGCCTTCTGGTTAGCAGTCAAATGCCTTGGCACTATGCTACCAGAGCTCCCATTAATATACTTAGTTATTGGTTTTATTGTTCATTAAATTTTTTTGTTGTTGTTCATTCATGTATCCCAGTGCTTAGAAGAATATCCAGCCCCTGGCAGATATTCAATAAATACTGAATGAAAGAAAGGATGAATTCCCATTACTTAATTTAAGATAATTCTCTTAAAAGATAATTTAAAAAAAAACTTAAAGTTTTTTAAAAAAAGATTTTTGGAAAACTTTTCATTCTAACTGAATCACTTATAGTTTAATATTCCCTGTTGTCACATGGAATTTGATGGGAGATTCTGGTAAGGGACATATATGTTAGACTGAGGAATAATTATCCATCCTTCAACCTAGATAAACCCAGGTGTTTTATTCCACTTTAGGATCCCTGGTGGTGCAATGGTTAAGAGCTCTGCTAACTGAAAGGTCAGTGGTTTGAACCCAGCTGCTGGTCTGAGGGAAAAAGGTATGGAGGTCTGCGTCTGTAAAGATTGTTTTTGTTAGATGTTGTCAAGAAGGCCAGCCACTCCTTGGAAGAAAGGTTGGGCAATCTACTTCTGTAGTGATACCACCTCGGAAACCCAAGGAGGGGTCGCTATGAGTTGGATCCGACTCCACGACAGTGAGTTTGGTTTTTGGTTTTGTCAAGTAGGTTCCAACTCATAGTGACCCTATGTATAACAGAACAAAACGTCTGGTCCTGTGCCATCCTCATAATGGTTGCTATGTTTCAGTCCATTGTTGCAGCCAATGTCAATCCATCCCATTGAGAGTCTTCCTCTTTTTCACTGTACCTCTACTTTACCAATCAATCCATATCCAGGAACTGGTCCCTCCTCGTAATTTGTCCAAAGTACATGAGATGAAGTTTTGTCATCCTAGTGTCTAAAGAGCATTCTGGCTGTACTTCTTCCAAGCAGATTTGTTTGTTCTCCAGGCAATACATGGTATATTTAATGTTCTTCTTTGTCAACACCATAATTCAAAAGCATCAACTCTTCTTTAGTCTTCCTTCTTCATTGTTCAGCTTTCTCACGCATATGAGATGACTGCAAATACCACAGCTTGGGTCAGGTGTACCTTAGTCCTCCAGGTGACATCCTTGCTTTTCAACACTTCAACTCTTTTGTAGTAAATATGCCCAATGCAATATGTTGTTTAATTTCTTGACTGTTGCTTCCATGGTAACAGCTCTGGTGGTGTAATGGTCAAGGCATTCAGCTGCTAACCAAGGTCAGCAATTCGAACCCACCAGCTGCTTGGTGGGAGAGAGATGAGGCAGTCTGCTTCCATAAAGATTTACAGCCTTAGAGACCTCTGGGGACAGTTCTACTCTCCCAGCAGGGTTGCTGAGTCAGAATTGATTCAATGACAATGAGTTTGGTTTGGCTGGCTTCTAAGGGTGTTCGTTATGTATCCAAGTAAAATTAAATTCTTGATAATTTCAATCTTTTCTTCCCTTATCATGATGCTGCTTATTGATCCAGTTGTGAGGAGTTTTGCTTTCATTATGTTGAGGTATAATCCACACTGAAGGCTAGTCTTTGGTTTTCATCAGTAAGTGCTTCAAATCCTCTTTACTTTTAGTAAGCGAGGTTGTATCATCTGCATATCGTAGGTTTTTAATGAGTCTTCCTCCAATCCTGATGCTGCATTCTTCTTCATATAGTCCACAGATTAGATAAAGTATGGTGAAAGGATACAACCCTGACACACACCTCTCTTGATTTTAAACCATGCAATATTCCCTTGTTCTGTTCTAATGACAGCCTCTATGTACAGGTACCACATATGTACAATAAAGTGTTCTAGAATTCCTACTCTTTAAAATGTTATCCATAATTTTCTATGATCTACACAGTCAAATGTCTTTGCATAAAGGAAAACACAGGTAAAGATTTCAGCCTTGGAAACCCTATATGGAAAAAAAAAAAAAAAAAAAAGGAGCTCTGGTGGCATAGTGCCATGGGGCAGTTCTATTCCCTTATAGGGTGTCAGACTTGATGGCAATGGATTAGTCTATTTAACTTCTTACAATCATATACGGAGAAAAGTGATCTTGGAGAGCTTGCATGAGTAAATTAGAATTAAAGCTTCATGGAGTTAGTATTCCTGTACTTTGTCTCCCTGGAAGGTGGAAGAAGTGCTCAGCTGTGCGACTCTTTCCAAGACACTGTGTGGGAATCGCTTCAATTTTCCTAGGCCTCATTTCCTTCTCTACTAAAGGTTGACAGTATTCACCCCTCTCCAGAATCAGAAACTGTTCTTAAGGTGTTACAGGACACCCTTCAAAGGCAAAGTCCAGAATATTCTTGAGCAGCTGAAATAAAGCTCCTCAGAATGCTGCTTTACTTTTTTTAAAAAAAAATTATAGAAAGTAACACCTGAGCTTTAAATTAGAATTTAGGCAATAGCAAATGAGACCAAAAGTTAACAACTGGAGACATCTTTCACCCGAGGAACCTCGGAATGTGTTGAGGGCTGAAACAACACAATCTCCATTTTGTTGGGACGGGGCAGGTCCTCGGGGCCTCCTGGAAGTTCGGTGGTTTAAATGGCGCAGCCAGGTCCTCCCTTGAGTATCCAGCTGCTCTCTCAGCCCCAGTTCAGCCACGCTGCCCAGGGGAAGAACCCAGTCCAGGCGCTGAATCTTGATTCCGAAGGCATTTAAACCCCCTAACATAATACGAAATTGTACAGGTGACCGCGGCAGCTCTTATGTTCACTACACGTCTTTCTTTATTCTCTATCCTCACAATTCCCCGCTCCGCCAGGAGGCGCGCGCTTGCTTCACCCGGCCGCGCGCCCCCGACTGCACTTTCATCGAAAGGTAAAGAAAGAAAAGGTCTCCGGGACGCCTCGTTCCCAGGCACGCGCCCGCTGCCCTCGCCCCTCGCGGGCCCGCGCGGGTGCGCGCGCAGGACTCCCCTTCTCGAGACCTCCCCTCCCCCAAGCCGGTCTTGCGCTCCGCGGGCGGGGCGCAGCGCGTGGGGGGCGGAGCCGGAGCGGGCTAGGCGGGGGCCAGGCCCCGGGATTAGTTGGTTTCGCTGCGGACGAGGAAGCCAGAGTCGTTGCCAGCGCGGAGAAGACAAAGCCGCGTTTAGGGGCCCAAGGGTGGTAAGCGCGGGGTTCGTGGCACCCCAGCTAACGGGGAGGGCTCTGCGGACCCGCGCGCAGCCCAGACACCCGCCGCCGTTGCCGCCTTGCAACAGGTCCGCGGCTTCCAGCGGCCTCGCTCGCCTCACCCCTCCCCCGCGACCCCCGGGTCGCCTCTGGTCAGCTCGGGGCTGCGTCTGGCCACCCGTTCCGATGCGGTTCGGGTCCCAAAGGATGCCGGTAAGCGGTTGCGTGTATGTGCAGGGGTTGGGACGTCGGGGCCGGAAGTGTTCGGGATCTGGGGCGGGAGTCTGGTACGCGATCTCGTGCGAGTTCCAAGCAGGGTCAGGGTCGGGGGGCCTAGGCCAGCGCCGTTGGAGCCGGGCATCTGAGGCTCATCAGGTCAAGGGAAGCGGCCGCAGCTTTCGGGAGGGGACTAAGCTCCATCCTCCCGGCTCCCCAGGCGATCGATCCCCTGCGGAGGAAAGCGGGATATCCTTGCTGAGAGGAGAGGTCCCAAGGCACTGCTCAGGAGTTGGTCGAGAAACCGCCGGTGGGCAGACACGCAAACTTTTCATGTCTAGCTGTGCCTGACTTTTTGCAGTTTTGGAGGTCAAGAATGGAGGAACCAGAAGACTTTTTCTTCGTTTCGTCCTCTGTTTAAAAAAAAAACCCAGCATTTTCAGTGGAGTGAAATACACGTACTGAAAAGTGTACCGGTGCTTTCTTTATTTTAAATTGATTTTCTGTTTTGGTATTTGAAGTATCAGCCACGTTACAAGTTACTTTCTTTCTGGAAATTGGTTTTAGTAAATGCAACTTTTTCAAAAGTTTTAGATTGTAGTAAAGGATGTGTGCAGTGATTCTCTGACTTTTGGAAAGGATTAGTGAGTTTTTTAAGAGCTCCACAGGCTTTTGGCATGGCCTTCAGGCCACTGGTGGTCCTAGTGCAGGATTAGGGAAGGAAAAATTACAATTTTCGAAATGTCTTTTCTTCAAAGATCACAGAATCTGGAGGGTTGCAGTAGATTTTTGAAGACTTTTAATAATGTATTTCCTCATGAAAGTTGTACTTGCTCTCTGCTAAAGTTGACTTGTTTTGCAGTCATGCAGTGTTTTCATTTATTAGAACTTTTTATGAAATCTGTGTAACAGAGTGATGACAAATTTGTTTATTTGAAGTCACAGATGCATGGGAGGTCTTCCTAAATTTCCACATACTGGACAATGTGATATATTAGAATTGAGTTCTGGTGGTGTAGTCCCTCAGGCATTTGACTGCTAACGAGAAGGCTGGCGGTTCAAACCCACCAGCCACTCCTCAGAAGGAAGATTGGGCAATCTACTTCCGCAGTGATACCGCCTCGGAAACCTAAGGTGGTGGTGGTTGTTATGTGCCATCGAGTCGGATCCGACTCAGAGACCCCTCCTTGGGTTTCTGAGGCGGTATCACTACGGAAGTAGATTGCCCAACCTTCCTTCCGAGGAGTGGCTGGTGGGTTTGAAGCGCTAGCCTTCTGGTTAGCAGTCAAATGCTTTAGGCACTATACTACCAGAGCTCCGGAAACCTAAGGAGGGGTCGCTATGAGTCGGATCCAACTCGATGGCAGTGGATTTGGTTTGGTTTTTCAAATGGATTTAGATGGTTTTGGATATTTTGTCCTAGCAGGATTCAAGGAATTTGAAAGTGTTAATAGCATCATGCATTGTTTCTTAGTTTAATACTTGGATATGAACCCAAGTTTGTGACATGAATGCCTTAATATTAACATGTGTACCATGCATGAGTATCAGGAGGGATCTTGTTAATATTTTCATTCCTTTAATTTATATTTCCTTTTCTTGGAATAACTTTAGTAGGTTGTCTGCTAATTTCTCCTACAATAAGGAGGAAGAGAGCAGGTGCTCGTTGTTGTAATCGGTTTTATTTCATAGTATCCTTTGGGCTTTCTTAAAACTTACGAAAGTTTTCCTTCTCCCAGCTATTATCAGATCATCAGAATTTATGAGAAGTTACGTAGCTTTAAATTTAATTTAGCACCATGGTTCTTCTGATTGCCTTTCTGATATCAGAGTAGAATATCAATACAGATTCAAGATGTGAAGTCAGACTGATGCTTCAGTATTTGCTCAGCTTCTTCTACCTTTGTCAACACAGGCTTATCATTATTATTTTTTTTTCCTTTTATTTAATGACTTGTCCCTCAGTTTAATCATCTTTAAAATGGAAGTGATAATAGTACCTATCTCTTAGGGTGGTTTTGAGGATTAGAATTACTGTTTATGGAGCAGGTCATACTGTGCCTAGCTTGAACTAACTGCTAGAAAGGGCTTTCCTACAAAATTTGCAATGTTAGTTAAACTGGAGGTTCCTTTGCTTGACATTCAGTCATTAAAAATAATGAAACTATTTTTCTTTTAGCAACTTTGCATTATATGTTTTTTTTTTTCCTATGCTATTTTGGGTGTTTGAAAATAAAACGATTTTCTTGAATACATTTCTCACCTTTAGCTTTTAACGTGCTTGGATTTTTATTCCAACATAAGTGATGTCTTGTACTTTATTACTTCAAAACATTCTCACTTATTTATTGGGAAAAGAATTGTGCTTAATAATGCCTTAGAATGTAGACAATTGCTTTGATTTGCTTTTTAAAGACACTCTAAAGATAATAGTTTGCTATTTAGACTGCCTTATATTAAAAATGTTCAAATAAATTGTGTTCATATATTTTCCCACCAAATGGTAGAAAATCAAGTGACTTTTTTTCTTTTTTTCCCCCATGTGGGATGTGAAGTGATAATTGGACCCAAATCTAGAAGTGGAAGATGCATTTTATTTAGTAGGCTAACTAAAAATAAGTAGACAAGTGCTGAGAATCACCACAATAGAGAGGTAATGATAGGTTACTGCAGAAATGGTTGTGATAATTACACTCATTTTCAGATACCTGACATGGTTAGTATTCTGGTTCTATGCTATTTCTACAAGTGGGTGAGGTGGAACTGATTAATATTTCATACTTGACATCTTTTTGTTTCTTCATTAAAGAAGAGATCATTTGCAGTTTGAGAGTGTAGCTTTTAATGAACCCTCTCATTGTCTTTGATTATCAAATAAAGGGAAGTCATTATTAAAAGCAAAAATTCTCAGCCAGATAGCGTTTATTCATTGCTTTCATTTTGGGAAGTGTTATGTTAAAAAAAAAATAAAATAGAAAGTATGTTAGGAAAGAGCTTAGCAGACTCTCAAAGCATTTACTGTTCTTTCCAGATAGAGTTTTATAAAAATTTATACCTACTACTGAAATAGTAAAACAAAACAAAAAAACCTACACACAAAACATACACAGTATTTTGCAGTGATGCATGAAAGGCCCAAGGCCCACTGCCATTGAGTCGATTCTAACTCATAGTGACCCTATAAAACAGAGTACAACTGCCCGCATAGAGTTTCCAAGGCTATAAATCTTTATGGAAGTACACTGCTACATTTGTGTATTGAAATGCAAAGCTCTTTAAATTATGCACGTGGAACTTGGATTTATATGATCATTAGTTACCAGATTCTGACTCATGGTGACCACGTGTGTGCCAGAATAGAACTGAGCTCTATAGAGTTTTCATTGGCTGAATTTTCTGGAGTAGATCGCCAGGACTTTTCTTCTGAGGCACCTCTGGGTAGATTCCAACCTTCAACCTTTCTGTTTGCAGCTGCCTGAGGCAACTGTTTGCACAACCCAGACAGAGACTTTTAGGATTATATCACATGCTGAAAGAATTCTCATTTGCTGTTTGAGTAGTAATGTGTCAAGTTAGCTTAGATCAGTTTTTATTCCAGAATAAAGTTTTGTTGTTGTTGTTGTTGTTGTTATGTGCCGTCGAGTCGGCCCCGACTCATAGCGACCCCTCCTTGGGTTTCCGAGGCAGTATCACTACGGAAGTAGGATTGCCCAACCTTCCTTCCGAGGAGTGGCTGGTGGGTTAGGATAGGTTTTATAAATACCTTTATTGTAATTCTCAGAGGCTATTAAGCAAATCACCTATTTTTAAAAATGTGCAAAATGTCTCACATTTCTTGTGCTGTAGTTAGTTTTGTTGCCTTGTGACTTCTCTTAATTAGTTAAAAGCTGAAAGGCATTTACAATTTTCTGTGTTTTTCACCTGTTCCAGAAAACCAGGTTTTGACTTTTTAAAGAAACTTAGCAAAAGTATACAACTGCTTACATTTAAAAAGTTAAAGGGAGTTTACTTGTCTGGAAGGGACATAGAGAAGGGTCATTTATTCATACATGCTTCTAGGGAGGAACTGCTTTCCCGCCCTATTCACATCTTTTCCCCATCAACAAACAGTAAAAACAAAACAAAACCTTTCTTTTCTAGGGAGCTTTTAAGGAACACTGTGGGCCTCTCCAAAAAAAAATTACTATAATTTTTTAAATCTCTTCTGGTAAACTATCATAGTGTGTGGCACTCCTTAAAGTTTATCTTAGGTGAATTTCAAACAGGTATTTTTGAACCTCAGGTGGTGTTATTTAGACTCTCAGAAATAAGGTAACTCCATAGTAGTTCACGGTGGTGTGGTTTGTTATCATGTATTATAAAACTTGCATGTTAAAAAGTATCAATTCTTGAAGAATAGGGAGGATAAGCTATAAGAATTTAGGAATCCAGAGTGTTCTTTTCTGCTCATGCCACTTATATCAAATGTTGTTGAAATGCTTGTTTTTGATGGTGGTGCTAGGTAGTGAGCAGAACATTTTTCTTTTATCAGATGTTTTGAGAAAAGAAAACATACATGACGTGACTGGGTTTGAAAAGTATACTTATATTGGAGTGGCAGGTGAGACATTAAAATTCTTACCTTCTTGGAGAGAGCCAAGGAAAATTTTGAGTCATTAGGATAATATTTAGGGACAGCTAACTAAGTATTAAAGAGGCAGTGATTCTTAAAATACTTTGCATACTGTTCTATCAAAAGAGAATTGTCTTATCAAAGAAATGTAAATTGTGAACGTTATTTTACAGTAAGCATTCATTGATTATGGGCATTTTTATTTTATTTTTTTATTGTGATTTGGGTGAAGATTTACAGAGCAAGTTCACTTTCCATACAGCAGTTCACATATACTTTGTCTCATGTCATTGACCACAGTTTACCACAATGCAACAGCTCCCCTTCCACTTCCTCCCCAT
>NW_006921626.1:9536253-9565453 GCF_000298275.1 Orycteropus afer afer | reverse complement strand
GCAGTACTGTATGTGCAAAAGGGTTCATATTTGTTGTCTGTACCTCCCATGTACCTCTCTATGTCTTTCTCATCCTCACTGGTGCCATATTGGTCACTCATATTTGGTACATTGCCCTTCTCTTGATTATGGGCATTTTTAGTGATTATTTTTCCATAAAATTTACACACAGTCAAATGTTTTATTTGGATGATAATAGAACTGAATTTTCAGTGAAAATGTTTTATTTGGCCACTTTCACTTAAAAATTTTTTGTTGTTGTTGAGAATATGCACAGCAGACTATACACCAACCATTTTAACAGTTTTTTAGTGATACTGGTTAGAGCCTTTAAGTTGTGTGACCCTTGCTTCTCTCCATTGACATAATTCACTGCCCCCTAAGTTTCCTCCCTAATCTTTTGAATTGCTGTTGCCGATCTGATACTATATAGATAGATCTTAAAAGAAAGAGCACAGTGCTCGAGGCAGACTATTTTTTTACTAGTCAAGCTAAACTATTACTTGGTTTTAAGAAAGCTTCAGAGGATATTTTTGGTTTCAGGTTTAATGATTATTTCAGGGCAAAAGTTTCAGTAGTTCATCCAGCTTCCATGGCTCCAGAAGGTCTGGAGTCCATGCAAATTTGAAATTTTCTTCTGTATTTTCCTCCTTTTGATCAGGATTTATCTATAGAGTCTTTGATCAAAATGTTCAGTTAATGGAAGATGGTCATCATGTAGTTCTTCTGGTCTAATGGTTGCTTCTGACTTACCGTGACTCTACAAGACAGAGTAGAACTGCTCCATAGGGTTCCAAAATGTAATCTTTATAGAATCACACCACCGTATCTTTCACCTGTTGAGTGGCTACTAGGTTTGAATTACTGACCTTCTGGTTCACATCCCCATGCTTTAACCACACTGCCACCAGAGCTCCTGGTCTCATGGGCAAAGGAAGCAGTTATTCATGGACGTAATTAGCCACACATTCCATGTTGTCATCGTTAGGTGCTGTTGAGTTGGCTCCAACTCATAGTGACCCTATGCACAACAGAATGAAACACTGCCCAGTCCTGTGCCATTTTCACAATCCTTACTATGTATGCCCCAGGGATACAGGTGAGGAGAGACAACTCAGGGACGCCCAAAGAAGCAGGCCAGAAGAGCAGGAGAAAGGGGATTAAAAGCCAGGAAGCCAGACAGAGGTACAGTCAGCCAGGTGGGGGTGACACGAGAGGTCTCCAACAGCAGGACAAACTTGTCTGTTGGTTTGTCCTACTGTGGTGACATGTAGACGTGAGTTTTGAGGCTGAGCCTCTGGTGTTTAAAACCCAGCGAGATGCACATGGTGCACAGGTAACAGCCCAGCTTATAGACTGAGACAGACTAGGAAGAAGGAAGAGGCCATCCATGTCTAAAAGAATTGGCCAGGGAAAACCTTAAGAATAGCAAAGAAACACTGTTTGGTACATTATCGCGCACCTTAGGAATAGTCCGTTTAGGCTAAAAGGCTCTCAAAATAGGACTGGGAAAGAGCTGCAACATCTGAGTAAACCCAGCCTTACTCATATGGACATGAGAAAGCTTTCAAGACCTTCATTTGCTGATGTGGCACCACTCCAATTGAAGAGAAACAGCCGCAGACATCCATTAATCATCGGAACATGGAATGTACGATGTATGAATCTAGGAAAATTGGAAGTTGTTAAAAAGGAAATGGAATGCAACAACTATGCTTAAGCCCATCATTGCAGCCATCAGCGTCATCAGTCCATCTCGTGGAGGGTTTTCTCCTTTTTTTGCTGACCCTCTACTTTCCCAAACATGGTACCTTTCTCCAGGGACTGGCCCCTTCTGATAACATAACCATAGTAGGTGAGATGCAGTCTGGCCATTCTTGCTTCTAAGGAACATTCTGGATGCACTTCATCCAGGATGGATATGTTCATTCTTTTGGCAGTCCACGGTATTCAGTATTCTTTGCCAGCTTGCCAGCACCATGGTTCAAAGGTAGCAGTTCTTCATCGATCTTCCTTATTCATCATTCATCTTTCACATGTGTGTTGTGAGGTGATTGAAAATACCATGACTTTGGTTGGATGCATCTTAGTCTTCAAAGTGACATTTGCTCTTTAACACTTTAAAGATTTGCAGCAGATTTGCCCAGTGCAGTGCGATGTCTGATTTCTTGACTGCTGCTTCTGTGGGTGTTGATTGTGGATCCAAGTAAAATGAAATCTGACAACTTCAGTCTTCTCTCCATTTATCATGATGTTGATTATGTTGGTCCAGTTGTGAGGATTTTTGTTTTCCTTATGTTGCGGTGTAATCCACATTGAAGACTATAGTTTTTATCTTCATCAGTGCTTCAAGTCATCTTCACTTTCAACAAGCAAGGTTGTGTCGTCTGCATATTGCAGGTTGTTAATGAGTCTATCTCCAATTCCGATAACGTGTTCTTCATATACTCCAGCTTCTTGGATTATTTGCTCAGCATATAGATTGAATAAGTGTGGTGAAATGATACAGCCCTGACACATACCCTTCCTGGTCTTAAAGCATGCTATATCTCCTTGTTCTGTTTGGATGATAGCTTCTTGGTCAGTGTACAGGTTCCTTACGAGCACAGTCAAGTGTTTTGGAACACTCCAAGTTGTTTGTTGTTGTTACGTGCCATCGAGTCATACTCGACTCATAGCGAGTCCTCCTTGGGTTTCCGAGGCGGTATCACTACAGAAATAGATTGCCCAACCTTCCTTCCGAGGAGTGGCTTGTGGGTTTGAACCACCAGCCTTCTAGTTAGCAGTCAAGTGCCTTAGGCACTATGCCACCAGAACTCCTGGAACACTCCCTATCCTTCTCCTAATCCTGACTCTCCTCCTTTTGTTGCTCAAGGTGAATAGAAATTAATTGTGCCTTGGATGGCCCACTTGCAAGCTTTTAGGACCCCAGTCACTATGCAACAAACTGGAAGGTGGAACAGAAGCACTAAATGTATTATTAGACCAATTAACTGGGATGTCCCATGAAACCATGACCCCAAATCTCCAAACCAAGAAATCAAATCCCATGAGGTGTTTGACTGTAAATAAGCTGCCGCAGCAGCTACCCTTTTTGTTGTAAATATCTGTTACACACTTTTGCCATTTCAGCTTTTTACAGGTGTAAAACTAATTGACAACAATTACAATAATTGACTGTGCAACCCTACCCTTAATCAGTGTGATTTTTCAATCACTGTTAACTGAAATTCAGTGTTCCATAAGCAGTAACCCTCCCTTTCCCCCTTTTTCCTGCCCCAGGTAATCACTAATAAACTTTGGTCTCTGTACACTTGTCTGCTTTTGTCATTTTATATAAGTTAAGTCATACAATATTTGTCTTTTGTGTTTGTCTTATTCCGTTCAGCGTAATGTCTTCATACCCCATCCATTTTATAACATGTATCAAGACTTCATGTCTGTGTCTGGCTGAGTCCGATTCCATTGTATGGATAGACCATATTTTGTTCCATTCCTCCATTGATAGCTATTTAGGTGGCTGAACTGTAATTTTTGAAATACATGCTTCAGTTATTTTTCTAGAAACAGATTTATAACTTAATACTATAAATTTCAGACATTTTAACCAGTTTTCCTTTAGGACACAAGCAGTAGAAAAGTAAGAAACTATAATAAATTTACTATTATAGAATACCAGTTTAAGCTACTACTAATAGTATTAATAAAAAATGATTAAGGCAATTTGCTCATCTTCTGCAGTGGAATCAAAAATTTATATCGACCCAAAAACCAAACTCACTTCCATCGAGTCGATTTTGACTCACAGCAACCCCTTGTTGGGTTTCCAAGGATGTAATCTTTGCAGAAGCACACTGTCCCATCTTTTTCCAACTAGCTAGTGGGTTTGAACCATTGACCTTTTGGTTAGCAGGCAAATGCCTTAACAATTACATGGGGTTGAAAGCTCTCTGTTCTCTAACTTCCCTCCCTCAAGTTGAGAGCCCTTTTGTGTGTCTAGCACTGTCATTTATATTAGTCATTCTGTGGAATCCCATTGTTACTCTGTAAAATGGATCCTTCCATTCTGGTTTCACAGATAAGGAATTTGAAACTCAAAGGGTTTAAGTAATTTGCTCCTGGTCACTCAGCAGAAATGAGGTTTGAATCAGGTCTGCCAGTAAACAACAAATGCTCTGTTCAAGATGGCAAATGCCTGGATTAGAATAGTTCCATATATTTGATAAGACAAAAGTGGTTAGGATGTTCTTTTGGTAAATGGTAGCTTTGAATGTTTCTTTTCAGAGCATAACTGTAATTATTTTTGTAGTAAAACAAACAAACAAAAAAACAGAGAAAGAGAGACATCTCATATTTAATTCCAAACGGAGAAGGTTGGTAAAAGGTTCTCTTTTCAGGGTTTGACTGATATGAAGTTGATTACCTCAACAGATCTGGGTAGAGCTATCCCCTTATCTGCAGGGAAAGAGAAGGGGTGGGAAATAACTTTTTTTTGTATGAAGGATGTTGGATGATATCTTTCACCAGGGCTTGGAGGTGATGATGTGGGAAAGAAAGGATCAGAAGTGGAAAAGGCACTTTGGGGGACATGGAAGATAGAAAATATTATGTAATGTCTACTGTTGAGATTGCTGTTGTTATTCTTCAAGCATTTCCAGTTGCTTGAATGGTACAAGGTACAGGAGTGACTCTTGAAGGAATGCTCATTACTGATAGTATGTTCAGATGGGGCAGAAGTAATAGTATCTCTATTTGGTGCTTTAGGGCTGTCTGGGTACTAAGAAATAGTGATTCACTTTAGTCAGATGAAGTTATCAGAAATATGGACTGATGTTTGAATGAAATCACAAGCCATTGCTCTTCATTCTTCCTCATTAACCTGGTGATTGTTTTTGGGTGGCGTTTTGGAACATTTGTTCAACAAGTATTTAGTGAACATCTGCTATATTCCAGGCACTGTTTGTAGTGCCGTGGAGACTGTTTTCAGGGAGCCTACCTTTCCTCTCCTCGGAAGGAAGGTTGAGCAATCTACTTCCGTAGTGATACCCCTACAGAAACCCAGGGAGGGGTCGCTATGAGTTGGGTCTGACTGATGGTACATAACAACACAGCAACAACCTTTCATACAGCTTAGTGAGGAGTCCAGGTGGGAGAGACAAACAACAAAAAAATATCAGCTTTAGATAGGATATAAGTGGTTGGGGTGGTTGCTTAGATTGGATAATCAGGGAGTGACATTTCAGCTGAGACCAAAGTACAAGAAGGAGCTGGTCCTATGAAGATTTGCAGTGGAACATTTCAAATAGGCTGGATTTCTAGGGGCTGGGGCAAAGGCTTGAAGGAACCAATGAAGAAAGATGAGGCCAGAACTTAGTAAGCAGGAGGCAGAGTGGCAAAAGATGAGATAAAAAGACTTTGCAGCATGTAGGCTCTCACAGGCCAGGGTATAGAGTATAAGTAGGATGGGAAGGGATATGAAAAACACTGGAAGAGTTGCTAGTAGTAAAAGTGATCTGATTGAGTAGAAAAGGTCCTTCTATTGGTTTGTGGAAAATGGATTGTAGGGCTGCTATTGTGGAAGAGTTGGGAAAGGTAGGAAAGTCATCCAGTTGAATAGAGGGTTATTTTATAATATTGAGGGCCCAGCTAATAATATTAATAGGTTGTGAACTTAACATAGTTTACAAGTTGCTCTAGTGACATTCAGAAGACACAGGAAGAAACAGTTAACTCTTATCCAGAGTTGGGAATAAGACCAAGACTGGGATTAGTGGATGGATTACTCCCATATCCTCAAGGTCCTTTCTGAGAGACTAAGGAGAAATTTTACTTTAAAACTTTTTTTATGGCGGTAAATATATATGTAACCAATCAGTTATATGCCTTTTTAACATTCATCGTGTGTATGATTCAGTGACATTAGTTAGGCTTATCATGTTGTTCAGCAGTTACCATTGTCCATTTCCAGGTCTTCTCATCACCCTTAATAGAAGCTCAGTGTCACCTCAACAGTGAGCCCCCTGGTTCCCCTTCCCTCCTGGTGGTGGTGGTGTTAGGTGCTATCAAGTTGGCTTTGACTCAGAGCCTGTGTACCACAGAACAAAACACCTCCCAGTCCTGCACCAGCCCTCAGTGCTTGCCATACTTGAGTCATCATTGCAGCCACTGCATCAGGGCTATTGATTAAGTTTCACAGTAACATATCAGACAGTGTTTCACTGCAATTCGTAAGGTTTTCATTGGCCAATTCTTTGAGAAGTGGATGGATGGTGCCTTCCTTCTTCCAAGTCTGTCTTAGTCTGGAAGTTCTGCTGAAACCTGTCCATCATGGGTTGCCCTGCAGGTATTTGAAATACTGGTGGCTTAGCTTCCATCCTCACAACAACATGCAAGCCACCACACTATGTCAAACTGAAAGACAAGCGATGGCTTTCTCCTGGTAATCGCTAACAAACTTTGGTCTCTAGATATTTCATATAATTGGGATCATATACTGTTTGTCCTTCTGTGACTGACTCATTTCACTCAGCATAACATTTTCAAGGTTCATGTTGTAGCTTGTATCAGGAATTCATTTCTCTTTATGGCTGAATTATATCCATCTGTTGATGGACATTAGGCTGTTTCAGCTTTTTGGTGTTGTGAATGTGCTACAGTGAACACTGGCGTACAAATACCTGTTTGTGTTCCTGCTTTCAGTTCTTTTGGGCCTATACCAAGGAGTGGAATTTCTGGGTCATATGGCAGTGAGTTTTGGTTTTGGTTTTATGGTAATCCTATGTGTAACTTTTTGAGAAACCACCAAACTATTTTCCACAGTGGTTGTACCATTTTACAGTCCCACCAACAGTGGATTCACTTCCCTCTGCATCCTTGCCAACATGTGTGTTCTGTTTTTTCAGTCATAGCCATTTTAGTGGGTATGAAGTGAAATCTCATTGTGGTTTTGATTCACATTTTCCTAATGGCTAATGAGGAGCTCTGGTTGCACAATGGTTAAGCAGTGAGCTGCTTACCAAGAGGTTGGTGGTTTGAACCTACTAGCCACTCTGTAAGAGATAGATGTGGCAGTCTGCTTCTGTAAAGATTGCAGGCTTGGGAACCCTACGGGCAGTTCTACTCTGTCCCATAGGATCACTATGAATGAGTTGAAATCTACTTAGCAGCGGTGGGTTAATGTGTTTAATGGCTAGTGACATAAAGATCTTTTCATGTGCTTGTTGGTCATCAGCGTTGTTCTTTGGTGAAATATCTGTTCAAATCCTTTGCCCATTTTTTGATTGGGTGGTTTGTCTTTTTATTGTTAAGTTGTAGGATATATATGTACACATGTATACACACACACAAGCAATCCCCAGGTTACGAACATCTGATTTATGTACAACTTGTAGTTAAGAATTAACTCCCTTAAAACCTATTACATTAAAAATTAGAAGTTGGCATTGTGAATAGGCAGCATCTTCATTTTATTGATTCAAAGTAGCCAGTGATCTGAGAAATTCAAGTCAGAGCTGCCTTTAATTCTGTAAATTGTTTCTAGATATAAATGATACATACTAGCTAGTTTATGATATGTAGCTATTTTTTAGAGGAAGGCTCATTTGTTAATTTCCTGAAACGAAGGGCTATATTGATAGTACTGTTATTATAAATATAGACAGAGGGGCAGTGTGCACATAGGGGGAGGGCTGGACAGACAGGAATGCATGGATGAGAGGGGCACAGGGAGGGGGTGGTTGCAGGGAAGAGAGGGAGGATTGTGGTTGAGGATTGTGGTTGGGGATTGTGGTTGGGGCTGTGAGATAGTATGTACATGAGCTATTGAATGTGAGATAGATTTGCTTTGTAGATTTGCATCCAAAGCACAATGAGGGGGGGAATTAGAAGTACATACAGTGATTCATAATGACAAACTACGTTGTGACATGCATCAAAACATTATTATTACTACTGTATTATGTTAAAGATGTTTTAGTGTATCTTTCTCTTTAACGTTTTTATGCATAGAAAGATAATACTATTTAAACACTGTATTATTAGACAAACATTTGTCTAACTCATTTTAGATATGAACTGTACCTAACTGTTCCATTTATGTACAAATTCAACTTAAAGATAGATTTAGGGAATGGAACTTGTTCATAATTTGGAGATTGCCTGCATATATATCTCTCTATATTTTACATTAAACCTTTATCAGATATATAGTTCCCAAAATTTTTCTCCCAGTCTGTAAGTTTTCGTTTCACTTTACTGAAGGAGTCATTGATGACAAAAGTTTTTACTTTTGGTGAGGTCTCATTTATTTATTTTGTGTTGCTTGTACCTTTGGTGTCATAGCCATTGTTAAAAACTAGGTCCAAAAGTATTACCCCTGTATTTTCTCCTGAGTGTTAGGGTTTTAGTTGTTATACTTAAGTCTTTGATACATTTTGAGTTAATTTTTTGTATGGTGTGAAATATGAGTCCCGGTTCATTCTTTTGCAGGTGGAGATTCAGGTGTTCTGGCACCATTTATTAATGAAACTGTTCCTTCCCCATCAAATGGAGTTAGCACCCTTACAAAAGATCAGTTGACTGTAGATGTACTTAAAGCATTTGGCTGCTCAGCAGAAAGTTTGTGGTTCAAACCCACCAGCTGCTCCATGGGATAAAGTTGAGGCACTTTGCTTCTAGAAAGATTTACAGCCTTGGAAACCCTATGGGGCAGTTCTGCTCTAACGTACAGGGTCACTATGAGTCAGAATGGACTTGACAGCAGTGGCTCATTTAGTTTGGTAGATATATAAGTTTATTTCTAGACTATCAATTCTATTCCACTGGTCTCTATAGCTATCACTGTACCAGTACCAGACTGGAGAATCCATACTTTTTATATATGATTAGAGAACTCTAGAGAGCTGTACAGAGCAGTTTAAATTTAGACTTGAGAGAAAGCTCCTGTCACTGTGGTTCCTTGAAACTGAGTAGGATGCATCAGATTTCTCAAGGGAGCCAAAAGCTTACAAAGGTTATAGAAAAACTATATGGACCATACTGCCTTCTGGTATGCTTTTGCTGCTTCCTCTTAAAAGTTCCCAGACACACACACACACACACACACACACACACACATTCTCTCTCTCTCTCTGTCTGTCTCTCTCTCTCTCCCTCTTTCTCTCTCAAAATCAGCACTAGCTTCATCTTACTGATACAGAGTTTGTTAAAGCCATCCCATTTGTGGTATTTTTCTGTTAGAGCAGCACAGAGGTAACCAGAACAGCTTTCCTTTGGAATTGTGTTGTAGTTTGGTAAAATCTGTTTACTGCCATAGAACTGACCCCACTCACTTGTTCATACTCCTAAGGGAATCTGCAGTAGGACTGTCTGTAGGACTTGAGGTTTACATTATTCTCTCTTGAAGCTCACAGTTAAATTGTACCCTGTTGTATATTGCTATACATGACCTGCTCTGCTCCATTTGACTTTGATGTAATGATGTGTATGTAAAATAAATTTTATACATTAAAAGTTTTTGCAGCACATCTGTGATTTATGGGTTGTGAATTTATCTGTCTAGCCTTGACTCTCCCTCTCATGTTTCAGCACTTCCAGGATTGTGGTTATTAGAGCATGCCAAATTTTTCAAGCCTCTGTGCTTTCACCCAAACCAAACCAAACTCATGGCCATTGAGTCTCTTCTGACTCATAGTGACCCTTTTAGGACAGGATTTCCAAGGCTGTAAATCTTTACAAAAGCAGATTGTCTCATCTTTCTCCCATGGTAGGTTTGAACTGCCTACCTTTTAATTAGCAGTTGAATGCTTTGTACATGATGTTTTCTTGCCTTGATGGTTCTCTTCATGCTTTTTACTCATCCTTCAGCTTTCACTGAAAGTGGTAATTCTGTGGTGCTCTCTTTGACTCTTTGAGGTGTGTTCTGGTTACCTAGTACCACTGTGACAAAAATATACCACAAATGGGATGGCTTGAAGAAACAGGAGTTTATTTTCTTACAGTTTGGAGGCTTTAAGTCCAGTTCAGAGTGCAGGCTCTAGGGTCCCCCTCAACCGTGGGCTTCAGCTCTGCCTCCTGCTCCTGGCCCATTGAAGCTGGAGGCTTTTCAACTGGCTGCTGACTCTGACAAGCCCAAGGTTGACAAGTAAAAAGGCACAGCCCTGATGTTACCAAACCACACGGCAGGCCATTAATTCAAGTCCATTGAAAGTCCCAAGGTTGGCAGAGCATGGCAGGGTGCTGAACAATGACATAGCTACATGCAGGGCTCAAATGTGCCATAAGCTGGAGACCATTCCCAAAGCTGTTTCTTATATACGGGAAGCAAACCACATATCCAAAGCAGCTACTCAGCTGCTCCAATAGATTCCACCAGTCTCACCATGGGGAATAACTACACTCAGCTGCCCAGCCACTCAACCAGGCCCAGCCAAGCTGACACACAAACGTAACCACCACAAGGTGTATTAATTTTTTTTCTGTTCTCACTGGACCTTAAATGTACTTCTGTAAGGAAGTTCTCACTTGCATTGAAATTGTTTGCATTGCCTCTGTTTTGTAAGCTCTTTCAAAACGTTTTGTAAGCTCTTTCAGGGTATGAATCAAGCCTTCTCATCTTTGTGGTTCCAGCACCTTGTTTGACATGCTGTAGGGACTTAACAAGTATTGTTTAGGTAAATGAATAGATACTCTTATTTTTAATTTTCATTAATGAGGATTATTCTTGCCCATTTAAATTTATGTCTTGAAATTTATATTAATTTTTTAAAATTTATATAGTGAAATGGAAAGGTACAAAGGAGAGAAGTAGGTCTTCATTGATGGACCTTAAAAATACAGTGCTTAGTGAATAAACTTGAAAGAATGAAACAAAGTAAAACACATGCTTGCAAAGCAACAATGGTGTTTAGAAGAAGGCCTACAATATTCAACTTCAGAATGGTTGGAGGGGAGGAGAAGGAAATTGGCTAGTTAGGTATAGATGTATTTTTTAGTTTTTTTACTCTATCATGTGCTTATGACAAATATTGAAGGAGAGTAGCTTAAGGTGAGTTGCTTTGGAGGATGTAATTGGAATTTGAACCCTATCTAAATTAAATTTCAGTCATAGGTGAAAAGGAGAGAAAAAATTTCTTAAGTTACACCAAAGTAAGCAGAACACATTGATTTCTTCATTTGATACATTGTCTAGCTTTGAGAAAGCTTACTTTGAAGTTATATGTTTATACATAAAGGTATCTTGATGCCTCATGAAGTGAACATATTCTTTGTTATAGCCTGATCTTTTGTTAACTTTTTTCATAACACCTGTGGAATTTTGAATTTCTGAATCACAGTGTCAGTTCACTTGAACAAAGGTGTATTATTGCAGATTTGTTTTGTGTAAGATTCTGAGTTTCCCTTTTTTTTTTGTTGGGTGGGTATAATGGGAGAGGAGAAAGGTGGCGTGTTAAAAGACCAAAACCTCCACCCTGCAGGGATGTATGGATCAGTTTACACAGAATTGCTAACTTAAAGTTGGTGATTTGAACCTAGCTGGTGAGTGGTACTGTATAAGAAAAGCCCTGGCCATTTGCTTCAGTTCTATTCTGTAAACATGGTTGGAATGGACTCTGGTGGCTAACAACAACAACAGGATCGATAAGATGGTGCAAACACCTATCTTGGGGCCTTTGCATGGAATGCTCTTCCCCTGACTTTCAAGTGACTGCCTCCTTCAGCCTCAGCTGAAATGTCCCCTATCACAGAGATGTCTTTCCCCGCCGTGGTTAGGGTTACCTTGTTATCTCTATGATTCTGTCACATCACTTTATATACCATGCCATTTGTTTAGTATCAATCTCGTCTCTCTGCCCAAAAGAATGGAATCTTTTACACCACTGTATTCTGAGTGCCTAAACTGTGCTTAGGAGTTTAGGTGGTACGGTGGTTGAAAGCATTCGGCTGCTGACCAAAAGGTCAGCATTTCAAACCTGCCAGCTGCTTTGCGGGAGAAGGACGAGGTAGTCTGCTTCCTTAAAGATTTACAGCCTTGAAAACCCTGTGGAGCAGTTCTACTCTGTCTTAGAGTCACTATAAATCAGAATTGACTTGATGGCACTGGGTTTGGTTGCTTTTGGGTTGGTAAACTGCTTGTGTAGTAGGTGTTTGAGAAATACTGAATTGGTGATGAATGAAAAATATTGAAATCAGCAGGAGTTGGGATTGAAGACCAAGAACCAGGAGCTTCTTTAGAGGGACTTTGGTTATTTGTCACTTCTGTCTCTGTTTACATCTATGAAGTGGTTATGTAACTGGGCGTTTGGGATCAGCATGCTCATTTCTGATAGAATACTAATTTTCAATTATCTGGTAGATTTTTTTCCCTCAGTTAAAATAACCACTTAATTTTTGGCTGTATCTTTTTTCCCTTAGAATTTTGATTATCTTAGAAAATGATAATAATGAATGGCCACCAGTATATTCCATGTGTGATTAATTTTTTTAACATTATGAAAAAAAGAAAAAAAAAAAACTCGCAGTCAAGTCAATTCTGACTCATAGCCACCCTACAGGACTGAGTAGAATGACCCCATAGGGTTTCCAAGGCTGTAAATCTTTATGGAAGCAGACTGCCACATCTTTCTCCTGTGGAGCAGCTGATGGGTTTGAGCCATCTACCTTTTGGTTAGCAGCCAAGCACTTAACCACCATCAGGTTTTTTTCTTCTTCACTCTAATACTATTCACATAGCTATTGAGACTCCATGTATTGATACCCAAATTCTAACTTGCTATGTGCTGACTGCTTTGGTTCTCTAGTGCTGCTGTAGCAGACATACCACAAAAGTATGGCTTTAACAAACAGGGATTTATTCTCTTACACTTTTTTTTGTTTTTCTGGGTGCTTCTTTGAGGGCTTTCATGATCCGGGCAGAGGCAGAAGGCACCATATCAGTATGGGCCTTCCTGTTCTGAATGGTCAATTTCATCCTTATCCCAGTCACTGGTTGCTTTGGCATTGTTGTTACCACATTTTTTTGGAGGTGAACCCAGGGGGCTGATCTTGGGGGCCACAGGAGATATGGCACTTCTTCCCCACTGGGGTACCTTAGGTACACAACTTTGATTTCATTGAGGTTGAACTTGGGTGGTATAGTGGAGGCCGCTGGTATCAGATGAACCCAGGTGCTGGATGACCAAAGTTGCATCTAGATCTCTGAATCAAACAGGAGAGAGCTAATGTTACTGACTTTTAACAAAACATTTTTAGGTGTAAACTCATGGTAATTGAGATTTTAAAAACCACTTTAAATAGCCCCAAGAGTAAACTCAGGAGCTCTGGTAGCATAGTGGCTAAGACACTTGCCTGCTAACCAGACGTCTGGTGGTTCAAACCCACCAGCCACTCCTCGGAAGGAAGGTTGGGCAATCCTACTTCCGTAGTGATACTGCCTCGGAAACCCAAGGAGGGGTCGCTATGAGTCGGGGCCGACTCGACGGCAAACAACAACAACAACAAGAGTAAACTCAAGAAGAGAGAAGCAGCTCAGAGATGATAATGGACCTTTATAAGCAATGATCTTCTGATGACTGTAGTGAAGTTGGAACTCAGGGAGGCTGGAGAGTGTCTCTGAGGTAAAGGATTCAAAAGATGTAGGTAGTATCCCTGGGGCTCTTGTGGGTTTCCTCCTTTGATAATGAGAAGACGTGGAAGACCATCCAGGCTGGTGTAACTGAGCAGCATGGTTAACTGCAGAAGGATGACAGCCTAGACCTCAACAAAGAGCTACTGTGCAGTCTTTGCTAGCACAGCGGCCACTGAGCAGACTGCCAGGTCTGTGAGAAGTTTAAGGCAGAACACCCCAGAAGATTGAAAAGGTTTGCATCTCATTTCTAAATTCCTTCTTGTGTTGTAAGTCATGCTTGGGCTTGAATGGCTATGTGGAGTTTGAGAGACTGAAGTAAGCTTTGCTTTATGTTGCTACTTCTTAATAAACTCCTTCTATATTTTAGTGTTCAGAGGCATTTTTGGTTGGCTGAAAGAATGTATTTTCTTTGTAATTTAAGAATAGAGCCTCCAGGTCATAGGAAGTGAACTACCATCATCCTCTTCCAGAAGGTCATCTGGGCTCTTCATGAGGGGTACAGCACAATATGAAAAGGAAGTACAGTATCTCTCCACATAGGAATTATTAAACACAGAAACCATTCAGACTTTCTCACTTCTACTATGATTACCTGGTTGTTTTCTATGATCCATTTCCTGTGAATAAAGACTGTAGTTGTAAGACAAGGGGAGGATTTATGCCACTGACTTTAGAGATTGTTTGTTTTACCTTAAGGACAATTTTTTTTCCTCCTCATACTCTTTCTCTTTTAGGTAAACCTAAGGGATTTCTGGTAGCATAGTGCTTAAGGCACCTAACTGCTAACCAGAAGGCTGGCGGTTCAAACCCACCAGCCACTCCTCGGAAGGAAGATGGGGCAGTCTACTTCTGTAGTGATACTGCCTCTGAAACCCAAGGAGGGGTCACTATGAGTTGGGTCTGACTTGACGGCACATAACAACAACAATACCTTAATGCCTCAGAAAGGAGCTCTGTTAGCGCAGTGCCTATGGCATCTGACTGCTAACCAGAAGGCTGGTGGTTCAAACCCACCAGCCACTCCTTAGAAGGAAGACTGGGCAATATACTTCCATAGAGATGCTGCCGCGAAAACCCAAGGAGTGGTCAAACAGTAACACAAAATCAATGAAAATCAGAACATGTGAAATAAAGGACAAATTCCTTGGTAACAATCTGTTAGAAGAACCAGGAGAAAAAAAACAAAACCCTAAGAATAATTAACAGTTTTAGGACACCATTAAGATGGATAATTACTTATGATCAGAATTCCAGAACAGAAAGAGACAGTAAAAAAGCAGAGAAAATTTCTAAAGATTTTCTTTCTTCCCTAATATCATGAACCCACCCACTATCATTGAGTCGAATGCAACTCATAGTGACCCCTCCTTGGGTTTCTGAGGCAGTATCACTATGGAAGTAGATTGCCCAACCTTCTTTCGGAGGAGTGGTTGGTGGGTTTCAGCCACCAGCCTTCTGGTTACCAGTGAAATGCCTTAGGCACTACACCACCAGAGCTCCCAGTATCAGAGTATCCCAGAAAGAGAGGTAGATATCTAAGAAGCTCAAGAAAACCCAAATAGGATAGAGCTCAAAAGAAAATCACCAAGACATATTATAATCAAACTTTCCAAAAGCAAAGACAGAGAATACTGAAAACAGCCCAGGAAAAACAGAATGTTATCTACAAAAGGGAACCAGTAAGACTAAGATCTGATTTCTTGGCAGCAACAATGCAGGCAAAATGGATGACATTATGAAACTCTGAAAGAAGAAAAATTACTAACCAAGAGTTAATTATCCAAAAATTGTCCTTCAAATACAATGACAAAATCAGGACATTTCCAAATAAAGAGAAATAAAGGAAATTTGCAAAAATCAGACCAACTTTACAAAGAAAAATTAAAGGGAGTCCTTCAGACAGAGAACCAACATCAGACAACAAACTGAGATTAATACACACAACAATATTACCTGGAAACCAAGTCAGAAAAAGAATGTTCAGATACAAATTAAAGCTACAATACTGAAAGTAGGGAACTGGGGACGTCAATCTAAAAATGACAGCTTTAAAACAAAAGAAGGAATAAACGGTGTAGTTATGGAATATGCAAATGGAGAAAAAGTTAAGTTGGTATCAAGATAGAACAGACTGTTTTAAACTTAGAAAGATAAAAGTAAATTTCAAGGTAACCACAAAGAAAATTGCTAAACCTTCTGACCAAAATACAAAAGAAGAAAATCATAGACTCAGGAGACACAAAACCAACAGCAATGAAGGAAACAAAAAGAAAATCCATCAACAATAGGGACTCTCAGCCCAGAAAAATATACAGTACAAAGAAATCCTCAGCACCACAAAAAAACACAGCACAACAAAATGATAGCAAGAAATTCATACCTATCAATAATTATACTGAACATCAGTGGATTAAACGCACCAGTCAAGAGACAGAGTGGCGCAATGGATAAGAAAACATGACCCATCAATATGCTGCCTATCAGAGCTACACTTTAGACACAAAAATAAAAATAAACTAAAAATCAAAGAATAGAAATAATATATATACATGCCTATCAAAAAGCAACCAAAAAAGAGCATGAGTGGTGATGTTATTCCCTGATAAAACAGACTTTAAAACAAAAACCAGCGTAAGACATAAAGAAGGGCATTATATAATTAGTAAAGGGACAATTCAACAAAAGGATATAGCCATAATAATATTTACTCATCCAATTAAAGAGTTCCAAAATGAGTAAAACAAACAGACTTGAAAAGAGAAATAGATAATTCCACAAAAATAGCAAGAGACTTTAACACATCACTTTTGATGAAGGACAGAACTAGAAAGAAACTCAACAAAGATAGGGAAGATCTAAACAACATTTATTTATTGTGTGATTGTTTGCTGTGTCTTGATTTTTTTGTTATGTTTTTGTTTTGATATATTCTGGCAGGTGGGATGGGAATAATAGTCTGGTTGCTACTCTGGCTGCATGGTAGTGGCTGCATGTTTGATCTCAGGTTTCTGTTTGCTGGTCTTGTGGGTGACTGAGGGCGGGTTTGTGGGCATTGGCTGCTCTGTCTTTGGTCCAGTGGCACAGGAGCAGGCATTGACACTGAGTGGATGTGGCAGCAGGTGTGGTGAGTGTGGCTGATTAGTTGGGGGTGGAGTCACTGCCTCCTGCTGGATGGAGTGGAATGAGTGGCAGGCTGGTGTGCACATGGTCGCACTGCTATTGCCTGTTTCATGATGGGGGGTATGAGTGGCAGGCTGGGTTGGCAGTGGAGAGGGGCAGGGTGAGGGGCCAGTGCTGCATGGCTGAATTGATGGGCAGGAGAGGTGGAGTGAATAGCCAACACTGTGCTGGAGTGTCTGCTGTCACGAAACTGGGTTGATGGGCAGGAGGGGTCAGGTGAGCAGTTGGCCTCACACCTGGGTGGTTTGCCACACTTGGCTGGGTTACTGGTCAGGAGGGGCAGCGTGAGTGGCTGATGCTGTGCTGGAGGTGCCTGCAACCACACAGCGTGGATCGCAGTGGGGATCGTTAGGTGGGGGGTGGGGTGGTGATTGGGACTTGTACCTTGGTGCCCAGTGGTCAGGTCTGCGGGGTGGGGGGGTTTTGTGCCACTAAGCCCCAAGAAGTTGAGGGAATGGGAATGTGTTCTGGTCACTGGGTGAGGGCACCTTGGCTGCAGCCAGCAATCTGGACCTTGTTTCACTCTGAGTATGTCTAGACAGTTATTCTGTGTCCTGTTATTAAACTCTCAGCTGCTAACTGAAATGTTGGCATTTTCAACCCACCAGCTGCTCCATGGGAGAAAAATGTGGCAATTTACTCCTATAAAGATTATAGTCTTGGAAACCTTGTGGAGGCAGTTTGCCTCGGTCCTACAGGGTCACTATGAGTCAGAATCTACTCGATGGCAGTGGGTTTAAGTTAGATGTGAGCACTTGTAGATACCCTAGCAATTCATTGTCCTTGTGATATGAGTGTATCTGCAAGTCTTACATATTTTGATCCTGTGCCATCCTCACAGTCATCGGTGGGTTTGAGCCATTATCATGGCCACTGTGTAATCCACATCATTGAGGGTCTTCTTTTCATTGAACTTCTATCAAGCATAATGCCCTTCTCCAGGGACTGGTCCCTCCTAATGACACGTCCAAAGTACATGAGATGACGTCTGCCACCTCACTTCTAAGGAGGATTCTGTCTGTACTTCTTCAAAGATAATTTTGTTTCTTCTTCTGGTAGTCCATTGTATATTCATTATTCTTTGCCAACATCATAGTTCTTTAGTTTTCCTTATTCATTGTCCAGCTTTCACATGCATATGATGTGATTGAAAGTTTTCTATGTATTTGCCTCCTCTGGTCTCTTAGGTTAAAATCTAAATTTCTTGCTATAGTCTTACAACAATGCTTCTCAACATGTGCTTTCCTGATAGTAGTATCAGCATCACCTGAGAGCTTCTTCTTGTTATGTGTCGTGGAGTAATGGAGTGGGACTGATTCAGCGATTGTCTATCTAGGTGATTCTGGCCATCCCTGTTTGAGAGCCAGAGGCTCTCTTTGAATTAATCTCCAATAACCCTCATCCTCTTCTCCCTCTACACTGACCTTTTTCTTCCACAAACGTGACAAACTCATTCCCTCCTCCAGGCCTTTACATTTGCTGTTCCCGTTGCTTGGGACATTCTTCTCTCAAACCTTAGCTGGGCTCCTACTCTCATTTTATTTAGATCATTGCTCAAGAGCGCTCTCTGTCTGCCTCTCATCTGAAATACCTTCCTTTACTCTGTCCTCTTACCCTACATTTCTTCATTTCAACCCCAAATTTACTACTACCTGAAATAAAATGTATTTTCTTGTTAATGTGTCTCTCCTCCTCCGAATGTGAGCTCCATAAAGAAGTACTCAATAAATATTTGTTGAGTAAGCAAATATAGGTGCTGCATTCTTCTCACTATAGCAAGATTGTAAAAATCTAAAAAAGTGTAAATTTTAGGATTAAATAGGTCAAAAGTGTTTGTACAAAGTTCCAAATTTGATTCTTCCTCACTCCCTATTCTCAACTCTCTCCTCTCCAATTGTGCAGGCCTTTTTACTGTTCTATTCACCATGATTTTGGTTGCCCTGGACTTCACACATGCCCACCTTGTCCCAAAATACTCCTTCCCTTTTTCACTCACTCACATGCACTTACTCTAAAAACCTGGCCAACAACTACTTGTCCTTCTCTCAGCTAACACTTTACTTCCATGGTCCTCTGACACCTTTCCTGAGGGAGAGTGCCTTGCTATATATACTCTCAATGTAAGCTTCATTTCCCATTTTAATAATATTCTTGTAATTACTTGTTGATTATCTGTCTTAACCACTGTTGTAAAGCTGTTTGAGGCAGAGAACTGTTTTTTTTTTGAACATTTCATTGTTTTTTAGCTGAAAGTTTACATAGTAAATTAGTTTCCCAATGATTTATACAGAAATTGTTCCATGACATTGGTTGCAATCTCAGCAGTGTGTCAGCGTTCTCCTCATTTCTACTCTACCTTCCCTGTTTCCATCCTTCCAGTTTCCCTGCGACTCCTTCCCTTCTCATCTTTGCTTTTGGGCAAATGTTGCCCATTTGGTCTCAGGTCTTACTGTTTATTCTATAGGCCAATCTATTATTTGGCTGAAAAGTGACTTCTGAGAGCGGCTTTAGTTCCAGGTCAAAGGGTGTCTGAGGGTGATAGTTTCAGAGATTTCTCTAGTCTCTTTCAGTTCAGTAATTGTCTTTTTTATGTATTTTTTTTTTTTCCCCATTCTAACTGGGACCTTCTATTGTGTCCCTGGCAGAGTGGTCAGTAGTGGAAGCTGGTCTCAGGCTAGTGGAAGCAGTGGTTCATGTGGACCAGTAGTCTTTTGGATTAATTGCTTTATTGAGTCTTTGGTTTCCTTCACTCTCCTTTGCTCCAGATAGGAAGAGACCAGTAGTTACATCTTAGATGGCTGCTTGCAAGCTTTAACCCTAACCTTTGAACTATATTATGCCTGTGACCTAGATGTCCCCCAAGACTATAGTTTTACTTTGTGACTTTGGGCAGATAGGGTGAAGTGAATCTAGAGAAGGCTTTGCTGTGTAGGGCTGAGAAAGCCAGAAGAATGCATTTTTTGCATATTGTCGTTAGGTGCTGTTGAGTCAGTTCCAACTCATAGTGACCCCCCTGTACAACAGAACAAAATACTGTTCTGTCCTGCACCATTCTCACAATCCTAGCTATGCTTGAGCCCATCTTTGCAGCCACTGTGTCAGTCCATTTTGCTGAGGGTCCTCCCCTTTTTTGCTGACCCTCCACTTTACCAAGCATGATAATTCTTTTCTAGGGACTGGTCCCTTCTGACAGTATGACCAAAGTAGGTGAGATAAAGTCAGGTCATTCTTGCTTCTGAGGAGCATTTGGCTGCACTTCTTCCAAGACAGATTTGTTGGTTCTTCTGGCAGTCCAAAGTATTTTCAGTATTCTTTGCCAGTTCAAATGCATCAGTTTTTCTTCAGTCTTCCTTACTTGTCCAGTTTATACATGCTTGTGAGGCTATTGAAAATACCATGGCTTGGGTCAGGCACCTTAGTCTTCAAAGTATCATCTTTGCCCTTAAACACTTTAAAGAGGTCTTTTGCAGCACATTTGCCCAATGCAATACATTGTCTTATTTCTTGACTGCTGTTTCTATGGATGTTGATTGTTATCCAAGTAAAATGGAATCCCTGACAACTTCAATCTTTTCTCCATTTTTCATGATGCTGCTTATTGGTCCAGTTGTAAGAATTTTTTTTTCTCTGTGTTGAGGTGTAATTCATACTGAAGACTGTAGTCTTTGATTGTCATAAGTGCATCAAGTCATTTTCACTTTCAACAAGCAGGGTTGTGTCATCTGCATACCATAGGTTGTTAATGAGTCTTCCTCCAATGCCATGTTGTTCTTCATATAGTCCAGTCGGCATACACATTGAATAAGTATGGCAAAAAGATACTACCCTGATGCTTCCCTTTACTAATTTTAAACTATCCAGTACCCTCTTGTTCTGTTTGAATGACTGACTGCCTCTTGGTTTATGTACAGGTTCCTCATGAGCAAAATGAAGTCTTCTGAAATTCCCTTTCTTTGCAATGTTGTCCGTAATTTGTTATGATCCACGTAGTCAAATGCTTTTTACCAGTCAATAAAACACAGGTAAACATCTTTTTGGTGTTCTTTACTTGCCCTCTTTTGAATCCAGCTTGAATTTCTGGCAGTTATATATACTATTGGAACTGTGAATATACTATTGGAACTGTTTTTGTCTTCAGCAAAATTTTACTTGTGTTAATGCTATTGTTTGATAATTTCCACATTCATTTGGATCATCTTTCTTTGGAATGGGCACAGATAGGTTCTGTTTCATTTGCTTTGCCAGGTAGCAGTCTTCCAAATTGCTTGGCATAGATGAGTGAGTGATTTCCAGCATTGCATCCATTTATTGAAACATCTCAATGAATATGTCCATTCTTTGAACTTTACTCTGCCAGTTCCTTCAGGGCAGCCTGGATTTCTCCCTTCAATGCCATTGGTTCTTTTTTTTTTAATTGTGATTTGAGTGAAAGTTCACAGAGAAAATTCACTTTCCATACAGCAGCTCACATACACTTTCTCTCATGACATTGACTACAATTAACCATAATGCAGCAGCTCTCCTCCTATTACCTCCCGATAAGGTACCTCTTCCCTGTGTCCTTCCCTCCATGCACTCCTGCCCCCTGAGCTGTCTCCCTGTGCATACACAGCCCTTCTATTGTCTCATGCTTGTTCTCTCCAAGAAGTGTATCTCCCTCAGGAAAATGTTCACCTCATATGCCTGTCTTTTGTTTGGCTGGACGCCACAGGAGTGGGTTCGGTTCCAGACCTGAAGGGCAGCTAGGGGCCATAGTACCAGGGGTTCCATTGGGCTCTATCAGACCAGCAAATGTGGTCAATGCCATTGATTCTTGATCATATGCTACCTCCTGAAATGATTGAATGTTGACCAGTTCTTTTGGGTATAGTGACTGTATTTCTTCTGTCTTCTTTTGATACTTCCTTCATCGTCCAGTATTTTGTCCATAGAATCCTTCAGTATTGCAACTCAAAGATTGGATTTTTTCCTTACTTCTTTCAACTTCTATTTTTTTTTAATTTTTTCAGTTTTTTTTTTTTTTATATTAGAGAACTTAAAGACTCATTTTAAAGATGATGAGGTTGAGATTCAAGGAGGTGACATTACTTCTCTGAAGTAATTATTAACAAATTTGGATTTAGAGCTCATCTCTCCTGTCTGGTAATCCATAGTAGTATCACATTGCTGGTCCATGATTGAGGTCTTCAGTACAATTAATAAGGCCATCCCAGAACTACTTTCATACATGAAAGGTAGAAATGGTATAAACTCATTTACTTGTCATATTTGAACTTATACTAGTTCTGGTTTTTTTTTTTTTTTTTGAGGAGGAAAGTAACATTTAACAAAACATTTTTGTTCATATTTAAAGTGAAAATAATTACTATTTTGAAGCCATAAACTTCAAAGAAAGTTTTGGTGGGGATGGGGAGTATGGAGAAGAGAAGTCATTAATGCTAAAGTGTAAATTTTATCTCCTTCATTAAGAATGCTGCATATTTTGGCAGGGGCAGGAGCAGAGTGGAATTATCTGGATTTAGTATATCTTTGTTACATTTTTTTAAGTGATTTTGTCAAGGCTTTATGGTTTTTGTGTAACCAGTTCAAGTGCTGTGTTAATGACTGAGTGTGGAATTCTAGAACAATGTGTCTTTATGTAGTACAGTTTGTCAGAATGTGAAAAACCTGATAGAATTTGCTTGAAAATTTCTGAGCTCATATTGAGAAACTCTATGTGTTTTTTCTTTTTAAATACATTCTATTTATTGTTTCCACTGTTCTGATTTTTCTGGCTTACCTCCGAGTTCTAATCTGTGTTATATATGCTTATGTATATAACGTATATGCTTATGTTAAGAGTTTTGGAGTGACTTAAGAAAACTTGGTTTTGCAAGGAGAAGCTAAAAAACCCCTGCTGACTGAAGGGGCTGGCTACATTTCTCTTGTACCTGTCTTTTCTTACTCAGACTGAATCCTTGAGGCACCCACTCTGATGTTTTAGCCAGTCATCATCCCAAATCGGGTGTCACCTTTTCACAAATCAGGCACAGCTTTCTGGATTCGGGGGGTAGTGGGCAAAGAAGTTTAGTTGGAAGGAAGGGGGAGTTGTGTGACTGTTGGCAGGTACTGTGGCTGTTGTATGATGTTCTTGTGTTGTTGTGAGCAGAATGTAGCTCTTACTCATTCTGCTCTTCTTTATGTTCTTAAACCCAAACATTTCCCAATGTTTGACATAAAACCCAACCAAACCCACTGCCATGGAGTCATTTCCAACCCATAGCAACCCTGCAGGAGAGAATAGACCTGCCCTATGGGATTTCTAATGCTGTTAGTCTTTACAAAAGCAGACTGCCTCATTCTCCTGTGGAGCAGCTGGTGGGTTCAAACTGCTGACCTTTTGGTTAGCAGCTGAGTGCTTTGACCACTGCTCCACCAGAGCTCCTCATGTTTGACGTAGTCTAACTAATTATTTTTAAAGACTATATATCACATTTCTGTTCCATAGCTTTGCATTCTCCGTTTTTTTAATTAGAATTATTTTCACAGAATAAATTCTCACAGTGGGATTACTCTTTCAAATAATTTGATTTTATTTGATTTATATGGAGTCTCTACTTACTGAATTGAATGAATAAAAGGGTTTAGTAATTCACATTACCACAGGCAGTTTGTTTGCTGTTTCACTCAGTTTTGTGAGCATCAGGATTTAAAAACTTTTTGTTGTTAATAGGTGTGAAAACTTGGAATTCTTTAGTAGTCATGTTTTTAAAATATAGTGTGTATTTTTACTAGAAGAAAGATTGTGAGTGAGTTTTCAATTTAGATCTTTTGCTGGTCCGCATGTTTATGTATAAATTCAGATAGGTTTTAGCATGACAGCTGGTCATTTCTACTTCTACAAGGTTGATGACATCTGCTTTAAAGTAGATATTTAATTTGATTAAAATGTTTTAGGTTTAAAAATATAGTTTTTGGCATAGATAACATATGTACCAAAACTCATTGCCATTGAGTTGATTCCGATTCATAGCGATCCCCCCATTGGGTTTCCAAGGAGGTAGATCTTTATGGAAGTAGATTGCCTCATCTTCCTTCCGCAGAGTGGCTGGTGGGTTTGAACCATCAACCTTTTGGTTAGCAGTCAGATGCCTTAGGCACTATGCCACCAGAGCTCCTTGATAATATATGTACGTGGTATAAAAATTCGATTTTCCTCCAAGACTTGTCTTCAATTTAGCATCCTTTCTTTGGAAGGATGTATCCTTTTTGTATCCTACAAAAATGTAGCAATGCGTAAACCAGTGCATATGTGTAGTAGAATCTCTTAACAGTTTACAGGCAGGAAGACTTATTTACTACACATACTGCCAACTGTGTAAGACTTGGTAGACAAATAACAGAATTAAAAACTGATAGAAAAAGATTAATTTGAACTTTTGTATGAACTGGTTTGACTGTACTCCAAGATCCCAAAGAATTCTGCAGGTGCTGCTTGTGGGGAGGGAAAGGGACTCAAGTTGCCAGGACTCCAGATCCCCTCATCCATTTCGGGCAGAGGAAAGTCATACTGTTCTGTTTTTTTACATTTGTGCTTCCAACTGGGGTTTTTGTTTGGAAAAAGGAACCAAAGGTGAATAAAAAGTGAAAAACACCAATGCAGACAGTAACTGCTGTGTTTTCCCTCTTTATTTCCAGATGTTTCTTACAGTGTACCTCAGTAACAATGAGCAGCACTTCACAGAAGTTCCAGTTACTCCAGAAACAATATGCAGAGATGTGGTGGATCTGTGCAAAGAACCTGGCGAGAGTGATTGCCATTTGGCTGAAGTATGGTGTGGCTCTGGTATGAGATCCATATAATCTTTAGCTATACCGTCTTTTGTTATTTTTGGTTTATAGAAGTGGATCTGTGTGTGACTGCTTATGTTTTCCACAGAGACACTGTAGAATACATATCCACCAGGAGATAGTCTCCATCCAGCTTTATTATACTATATAAAGTCTTCTTGCTGTTTCATTTTGCTGCAATGAAATGAAGACACCACAGTATAAAGACCATGGGACAGGTGGCTCATGTACTAGGTGGAAGCTTCTGGGGTGTTAATGGTGTATATGGTCAAATGTATGATTCTCAAAAGTGTTTTTTTTTTTAATGTTGGTTGTTGGCTGATTGATTCTGACTCATGGCAACCATGTGTATAGAGTATAACTGCTCCATAGATTTTATATGTTTAGGCTTTACTTAATTAGAAGTTTGAGGCTTCTTGGTCGTTTTGTCACTCTCTAAATTTTTATAGGTTTTTAGAGAAAACTGTTCATTGTTGAAGAACTATAGTAGCAGAAGGCAGTGGTAGACTCATAGACATTATTTTAAGCCTTGGAATCAAGCCCTCAAGTGTAGTTTTTTGGAGTTCTAAAATGAGACAGCCTGCTTTCTTCTTGCCCTATAGGGGTTTATAGATGTGGGAGTAATTTTTTATCATTTCTGCCTTGTTCCTACATAAGTCTGGATGAACCCCTACTGTTTCCTTTTTCTCCTCTGGGGATGCCAGCTGTCGTCAGAGCAAGTAACCCACTGTGTTAATTGGGCTCATACCATTCATGATATCTAACTTCAACTGAGCCTTGACTTCTTACCAGGTAAATCCTTTTATTCATCTTTGATCTTTGGTTGAGTTTCCTACAGTTGGTGTTCTTACGCTTTTTTCCTGACTGACTTACTACTTTTTCCCCCATCTAGGAGCCAGAATACTGTTTACATAAAGAAGCCCAAGTGACCTTCTTAAAATGAAAATTGGATAATTTTGCTTTCCTCTTTTAAAAAAGAAAGAAAGTAAAGCTCTTTTTAATGACTTTCTCTTCCACTTAGAATAAAATCCAAACTCTTCATCTTAGGTTGTGAAGTCCTATAGATTGACTGTCTGTAATGTCATTTTCTTCCTTGCTTCCGTTCTGCACTTTTGTTCCTAGAATATGCTGAACTCTTCTCCCCTAAAGATTTTTTTGTTACCGATTCCTTTTTGATCACTTGAATTTCAGCTAAAGTGTTACCCTTGGAGAGGCTTTCCCTGAGCACTCTTCCAAAATAGCCATGTGTTTTCTATCCTATCATCCTCATTTAATTCTCTGCATAACATATGGTACTATCTAATTTTCGTGTGATTATTAGTGTATTGCCTCTTTAGATCTCTGTAACCCCAAACACAGATATTAGGTAGAATGTAAATTCTCTTAAGAATAGCCAAAAAGAGTTGACTTGGACTCATGATGACCCCATCCATCCATGTGAGAGTAGAAGAGCACTTCCTACAGTGGTGGTGGTAGTGGGTTTCTTTTTAACCCAAAAATTTAAATAATATAGAACACAACTACTAGAGTTACAAACCAAAAATACCATAAAAGTGGCCTTTATATTTGTCCATGAAATTACCTTTACTGGGTATCTTTTTTACTTCATATGACTTAGAACTGTTGTTTAGTGTCTTCCTTTCAATCTGAAGGACCCTCTTTTACATTTCTTGTAGAGCAGGTCTGGTCATATGAACTCCGTCAACTTTTGTTTATCTGGGAATATCTTTATTTTACTGTATATAAAATTCTATAGTTATATTTTTCAGCACTTTAAGTATGTGTTCCCTTGCTTTCTGGCCTCCAAGGTTTCTGAGGAGAAGTTGCCACTTAATTTTATTGAGAATACCTTTAGTATGTGACAGTTTGCTTGACATAATTTATAATAGTTGTTATAAAGCTGTTGTCCGTTAATTCCAACATTTGCCTTGTTTAGGGGTTTACTCTATTAATTATTTTTCCTCTTGATTATGGGTGTCTTCTTCCTACCTCTTGACATGTATTTTTTAATTGAATACCAGACATTATGGATGATGCATGGTAGGGACTCTGGATTTTGTTACCTTCCTCTGAAGGTGGTTGAGTTTTGTTCCAACAGGCAGTTAAATTACTTGTGGATCAGTGAAAGCTTTTTTTTTTTTTTTTTTTCAGAGTAGATTTTTTTCAGGTGTTCTCTTAGCCCTAGGATGTACATTCTCAATAGGAGTATTATTGCCCCATGGACATGAAAGTTGATTTTTACTCGCTGCCGTCAAGTTGGATCCAACTCATAGTGACTCCTCCTTGGGTTTCCGAGGTGGTATCACTATGGAAGTAGATTGCCCAGTTGGTTCTTAGTGGAAGAAAAAAAGAAAAACTCTTCGATGTTACAGTGATTATGATTTGTGGCCCTCTAAAGCTCAATTCTACCTGAAAAGATCTTTTCTCTTATTAATTAATTTTTCTTCTCAGGACAGGGAGAAATAATGGGAGGAAAAAAAAAGCTGAGAAACTGTTCAAGGATACAGTCCTTAGTCCTAGTGTATAGTTCTTCTCCTTAGTTGTGGTCCTTCTGAGGTTTCACTGAAAGTCCTGAGGAGTTCATTGTCCATATGGTTTTCAATGGCTGAGTTTTTGGAGGTAGATCACCAGGTCTTTATTTCTAGGCACTACTAGGTAGACTCAACTCCAACCTTTGGGTTAGTAGCTGAATGTGTTAACCATTTGCACCACCCGGGTAAGAATAGAGACCTTGTCTGTTCTTGTTCATTGCTGTATCTTCAGCTCAAGGCGAGTTCCTGAGTACCCAGTAGATTCTCAGTAAATATTTACTGAATGAATAAATCCGTGAACTTCTAGCTGCAAGGTAGCTTCCTTGCATTTAGCAAATTATCTTCCTGTTGCTATGAGTTGGAATTGACTTGATGACAGTAGGTTTGGGTTTTTTTTTTTGTATGCTTTACTGAAATAATTGGAACTATTCATTGTGAGCTTTCCTCAGTTTCCTCCTCTGGCCCTCAAACTCTCTGTGTACCTCCCCTTATTTTCTTAGAGGAAAACATATTCTTCCTCTTCATCAAGGTTTATTCACTCTGTTCCTTGAAACTTTGATTCCACCCTTTTCCTCTAGTGTCTTGCTTACTTTAATTGAGTAACCTCTGTTAAGTGATGATGATATGTAAACGATTTTCTCTCTGATAACTTTTGCAACTTAAAAAATATTATGATAAATAACACCTAAATGTGTTCTTATTTGTAAAGAAGAATCCCCTTACTCCTTGTTGTAATCACATGTAATTTTAACAGGTAGCTTTTTGGACTTTTTCTTTACATTTATAAGTAGCTATAGAAATAGTTTTATATATTGTTCTCCCTTGCCCTTTATGTAAACAGTATCATATGTATCAATATACTGCAGTGAGGCCAGATGAAGACATGTGAGGGCACCTTAAACATTGATAATCTGTGGTACTCTCTCCTCTGTTTACACATTTCAATGAGATATGTGCGTTATTTGTGTGTATGTGTCTTAGCTATCCATGATGTAATTTCTTTTTAAATGCAACTATAATATTAGTGGTTGAGCATAAAATTTGCGTAGGCCATTTTAGCAGAATGAGATTAACTGGATCAGAAAATTTTTAGTGTCTGTGGGGTACTAAGATTTTTACTTTATACCACATTTTCTACAAAAGGAATATTCCACATACTCTACAATAAAGAAAATGAGTCGGTGAATTTATTGTCTCAATGATCAAAGTAAAGTTCTATTCATCTCCCACAGTGAAAAATTGATTCACCAATATTAGTTTAAATGGCACGTACTTCGATTTTGATGCTTGTTTTATAAAAAATGCCATAATTATAAATGAACAAATGAAAATATGTCATAAAAGAAAATTTATTGATCAGAAACCAAATCTTAAAACAAATTACTATATTATTTTTTTTTTAAATAAAATTAGGCTCAACTTTTTGTTTATTAGAAATAGTATACTCCTAGGAGACCTACTGAATGTTTCAATTACTCAGGAGGGGACCATAGGAGACAGAAGGTGGTGAAGTGGTAGAGGCTGCATAGCTTTAAACAACTTTGTGTGTGGGTGCCCTTGTAACCCTGTGTGAACTTTTATTTCTGACTGGCACTTTCTTACCCACTGGAGCTGGTATCAGTTTCACTTAGTGCCCTGCCAATTTCCTTCCACTGTATTGCTTGCTTTTCCTTGTGTCTTATGTGCTTGACATCTCTAGATCTTTGCTTTGGACAGCTGGTGTCCATTTTGTTGATACCCTAAGTGTGTGCTTAGCTTGCCTGTTGGGTGATCCGTCCTTATATTGCAACTTGCTATTTTACTTTATAATGTAGCGTGGAGATCTTTTCAGATGAGTACCTGTAAGTCTGCATCATTGTTTTTATTGTTGTTAGGTGTCGTTGAGTTGATTATGACTTGTGGTAACTCCATATGACAGAGTACAGTTGCCCCATAGTGTTTTCTTTTTTTTTTATTAGGATTTGGGTGAAGATTTACAAAGTAAATTCACTTTTCATACAGCAGTTCACATATACTTTGTCTCATGTCATTGACC
>NW_006921626.1:9511414-9516148 GCF_000298275.1 Orycteropus afer afer | reverse complement strand
TGTTAGTTTAGGTAAGTGGTGTGTTTCTAGAAAACTGTCATTTCCTCCAGATTTTCAAATTTGTTGCGATACAGTTCTTCATAGTATCCTGATATTATCTTTTTTATTTCATTTGGTTCTGTTGTGATCTCACCCATTCTGTTTCTTATTCATGTTATTTGTATTCTCTTGGGGAGGGATTTCTTAAAATACAAATAAAACAGATTCAGAATAGAGTTTTTTAAATGCCTACAAAGCAAAGGGGGAAGGAACTACCAGGAAAGGGAGATCCCTGGATAGAGTAGGAGAACAATGTGGAACAAAACTCAAAATCTTAAAGAAAAAAAGAAAAGGACTAGGTTTACTGGTCTGATAGAGCTTGTTGAGTACCCTGAGACTGTGGCCCCTAGTTAGCCTTCAGGTCTGTAGTTGAACTCACTCCCGTGGCTTCCAGCCAAACTACAGACAGGCATACAGGGTAAAATAGAAACATTTGTATCAGGTACACTCCTTAGAGCAATCAGTGATGTGAGAGAACAAAAGGTATTGTTTGTACAGGGTGATAGCTCAGGGGGCAGTAATGCCTAGGAAAGAACGACACAGGGAGGAGATACTATAGGGGAAGTGAGAAGAGAGCTCTTTCATTGTGGGGAATTGGAGTCAATGTCATGAAACAAAATGTGCATGAACTGCTGTAAGGAAAATGAAATTGCTCTGTAAAGTTTCATCCAAATCATAATTAAAAAAAAAAACTAAAATAAATAAAAACAAAGGGGAAAAGGCATAGGAAAAATGAGCAGTGGATATAAAAAAATCAATTTGAGAAAAATAGAAACCCAAATGAATTATGAACAAATAAAAAAATGGCATTCTCATTTGTAATTATATCATTTGTTGATGAGGAATTCTTATAGAAGTAACTGGTAGGAGTAAGAACTGATACAACCTTTACAGAGAGAATAAATCTGGCAATCCGTTTTGTATTTTAAATATGTAAACCTAAACTTACACAAGGAGCTCTGGTAGCATAGTGGCTAAAGCACTTGACTGCTAACCAGAAGGCTGGCGGTTCAAACCCACCGGCCACTCCTCGGAAGGAAGGTTGGGCAATCCTACTTCCGTAGTGATACTGCCTCGGAAACCCAAGGAGGGGTCGCTATGAGTCGGGGCCGACTCGACGGCACATAACAACAACAACAACAAACTTACACAATTCCATTTCATGGTATCCACCCTAGATAAATGATTATACATGATTAGAAGAAGCTCCTGTAAGTATTTTTACTGCAGCATTTTACAAAAAGCAAAAGTAGAATCAACATAGATGTCTACGAGTGCAAAAATAATTAGATCACCTGCCTAAGGCATTTGACTGCTACCCAGAAGGCTGGCAATTCAAACCCACCAGCCACTTCTCGGAAGGAAGGTTGGGCAGTCTACTTCCATAGAGATACTGCCTCAGAAACTCAAGGAGGGGTTGCTATGAGTCAGAACGACTCCGTGACAGTGAGTTTTTTTTGCATGTTGTTGTTAGGTGCCGTCAAGTGGGCTCTGACTCACAGAGACTCTGTGTACAACAGAACAAAACACTGCCCAGTTGTAAGCCCTCCTCAACAATCCTTGCTATAGCTGAGCCCATCATTGCAGCAACTGTATCAATCCATCTTTTTGAGGGTCTTCCCCTTTCTCACTCACCCTCCACTTTACCAAGCATGTTATCTTTCTCCAGGGCTGACAGTGTGACCAAAGTAGGTGAGATGAAGTCTGACCATTCTCACTTCCAAGGAGCATTCTGGCTGTACTTCTTCCAGGACAGATTTGTTTGTCCTTCTGGCAGTCCATGGTACTTTCACTGTACTTCACCAACACCACAACTCTTCTTCCGTCTTCCTTACTCATTGTCCAGCTTTCACATGCATATAAGGTGATGGAAAACACCATGGCTTGGGTTAGATGCACCTTAGTCTTCAAAGTGACATCTTTGATATTCAACACTTTAAAGAGGTCTTTTGCAGCAGATTTGCACAGTGCAATACCACACCTGATTTCTTGACTGCTGTTTCTGTGGGTGTTGATTGTGAATCCCAGTAGTATGAAATCTTTGACAACTTCAGTCCTTTTTCCATTTATGGTGATGCTTATTGGTCCATTTGTCAGGATTTTTGTTTTCTTTATGTTTGTGGAGGTGTAATCTGTACTGCAGACTATAGTCTTTAATCTTTATCAGTAAGTGCTTAAAGTCATATTCACTTTCAGCAGGCACGGTTGAGTCATCAGAGTATTGCAAGTTGTTAATGAGTCTTGCATGTTGTTGTTATGTTGTTAAGTGCCGTGGAGTCGTTTCCAACTCATAGCGACCCCATGCACAACAGAATGAAACATTGCCCGATCCTGCGCCAGCCTCACAATCCCTGCTATACTTGAGCCCATCATCGCAGCCACCGTATCAATCCATCTCGTTGAAGGCCTCCCCCTCTTTCGTCGACCCTCCACCCTACCAAGCATGACATCCTTCTCCAGGGAATGGTCCCTTCTTACAACATGACCAAAATAGGTGAGTCTTGCATACCATAGAAAATTATGTGATCACTAAAAATAGTGAAAGGAGCCCTGGTGGCACAACTGTTAGCGCTTGGCTACTAACCATTTTACAGTCTCACCAGCAGTATATGAGTGTTCCAGTATCTCCATTCCCTTGCTAACATTTGTTGTTTCCTATTTTTTAAACTTTGGTATTAGTACTGCTGGAGTGAGATGATATCTCATTGTTGTTTGATTTGTATCTTTCTAATGGGTAATGATCATGAGAATTTCTTCATGTGTTTAGTAGCTACCTGAATGTCTTCCTTGGTGAAGTATCTGTTCATGTCTTCTGTCCATTTTTTAATTGATTATTTGTCTTTTTGTTGTTAAGTTGAAGTTTTCTGTAAAGTTAGAGATTAGCCCTTTGTCTGATAGGCAGTACAAATTTTTTTTTTCCCCAGGCTGTGGATTTACTTTTCACTCTTGGTGAAATCTTCTGATGCACATAAGTGTCTAATTTTTAAGAGGTCCTGGTTGTCTATTTTATCTTCTTGTGTTGGTGGATTTTTAGTTATGTTTGATAGTGATTTATGCTCTGAATTAGGGCCCCTAAGTTTTTCCCTATTTTTTTCTTTAATGGTATGGTTTTAGGATTTATGTTCAGGTCTTTGATCCAGCTTGAGTTGCCTTTTGTATATGGTGTTAGATAGACATCCTGTTTGATTTTTCTGCAAATGGATATCCATCCAGTTTTGCCAGCTTCATTTGTTACAGAGACTGTCTCTTTCCCATTTAATGAGTTTTGCTACTTTGCCAAAGATTGACTGTCCATAGGTAGATGAATTCACTTCTGGGTCCTCAATTCTGTTCCAGTGGCAGTGATCTGTGTTTCTGTAGTTGTACCACACTACCAGGCTGTTTAACTACCATAACTTTGTAGTAGGTTTTGAGATTGGCATTGCATTTTATCTGTAGGTTGCTTTGGGTAATATTGACATTCACAATGTTAAGGCTACCTGTCCATGAGCATTGTATAGTTTCCCATTTATGTAGGTTTTTTTTTTTTTTTTTTGGGGTATCTTGTAGTAGTGCTGTGTGTTAGGATAGTGAGGAAGTTCAGGAGTTAAAGTGAAAGTAAGGGAAGAAAAAATAGCCACAACCTAGCAGATCAGAGCAGGCTTTATTGAAGAAAGGCCTGTGAGGGTTGACTCTAGAAGCAACTGTAGACAACGCCAGTTGCAGAGTAGAGCCCCCTTTGGGGAAGTGTTGCCCCCCTTTATAGGGGCCTCTGGTAAAGGGCAGAGGTTTGCAAAAGTTGCAGTTTCCATGAAGTGGGTTTTTCTGACAAGGCTGGGGAGAGTGTGGAGTCTGCAGGCTGGTAATTTATCTTTGAGGTTTCACCAGGCGGGAGACAGTGTGGGGTTTGAAAGCAGAATTCATGTTTGGGGTTTCAGGGTGTCTTAGCCAAGTTTAGAGTAGCTGGTTTGGTCCTTCATTGTATAGTTTCCTCTGTATAGGTCTTTTGTGTCTCTGGTTAGATTTATTCCTAAGTACTTAGGGATACTGTCATCTTTGAGGTGGTTATTGTAAATAATGTTGCTTTCTTGAATTCCTTTTCAGAGGTCTCATCGTTAGTATAAAGAAATCTGACTGATTTTTTTGTATGTTGATCTTGTACCCTGCCACTTTGCTGAAACTATCAATTAGTTCCAGTAATTTTCTTACTGAGTCTTTGGGATTTTCTATGTATAAGATCCTATCATTTGCCAGTAGAGATAGTTTTACTGCTTCTTTGCCAATTAGATATTTTAATTTCCTTTTCTTGCCTTGTTGTCTGACAAGAACTTCCTATATGGTATTGAACAGAAGTAGTACCCTTTGGGGCATCTTTGTCTGGTATGCATTCGTAAGGAGAATGCTTTTCATTCATTTCAATCTCTCTCCATTGAGAATAATGTTGATTGTTGGCTTTGTATGTATGCCCTTAATAATTTTGAGGAATTTCCCTTCTATTTCTATTTTGTTCAGCATTTTTATTAGGAATGAGTGTCACATTTTGTCAAATGCCTTTTCTGTGCCGATTGATGCGATGAAGAGGTCTTTTCCTTTGTCTTATTTGTGTGGTGAGTTACGTTGATTTTTTCCTAATGTTGGACCATCCTTGTACACCTGGTATGAATCTTTTTTTTTTTTAAGCATTTTATTGCAATATAATTTATGTACAGTTGAATA
>NW_006921626.1:9505093-9511159 GCF_000298275.1 Orycteropus afer afer | reverse complement strand
TGTGATTGACTTATTTCCCTCAGCATAATGTCCTCCCAAGTTCATCCATGCTATGCAGTGTCTTGCAGACTCTTTAGTGCAGCATAGCATTCCATTGTGTGTATGTACCATAATTTGGTCATCCACTCTTCCATTAATGGGCACGTAGGTTGTTTCCATCTTTTTACTATTGTAAATAGTGCTGTGATGAACATGGGTGTGCATATATCTGTTTCTGTCCTGGTTCTCATCTCTCTAGGATGTATACTTAGTAATGGGATTGCTGGGTCCAATTCCAGCTTTCTAAGGAATTGCCGTATTGTTTTCCACAGTGGTTGTATCACTTCACAGTCCCACCAGCAGTGTATGAAAGTCCCAGTCTCTCCCCATCCCCTCTAGCATTTTGTTATTTTCTGTCTCATTGAACCTTGCTATCATTGCTGGGGTGAGATGGTATCTCATTGTTGTTTTGATTTGCATCTCTCTGATGGCCAGTGATTGTGAGCATCTCTTCATGTATTTGCTGGCCACCTGAATATCTTCCTTGTTGTTGTTGTTGTTGTTATGTGCCGTCAAGTCGGCCCCGACTCATAGCGACCCCTCCTTGGGTTTCCAAGGCAGTATCACTACGGAAGTAGGATTGCCCAACCTTCCTTCTGAGGAGTGGCTGGTGGGTTTGAACCGCCAGCCTTCTGGTTAGCAGTCAAGTGCTTTAGCCACTATGCTACCAGAGCTCCTTGGTGAAGGTCTATTCATGTCTTCTGCCCATTTTTCAACTAGATTGTTAATTCCTTTGCTTTTGAGGCGTTGGAGTTTACTGTGAATCTTGGAGGTAAGTCCTTTGCCAGATATGTAATTATTGAGAAGTATGAATTTGTTGCTGTCATTTTTGTTATGTGCTTTTTTATGGTGCCCTTTTCTTTGTTCCATATAATTTTCTGTGCTGAGCTTGTTTTATTTGTGAGTTGTGTTATCACTTCCTTTGTTGCTATTGTTTAGTATTTGCTAAATGTTTGTGTTGGTCCTCTTTATTATTTTGATGTGAAGGTTTACCATTTTTCTTTGAGGTTACCCTGTGATTTGTAGTTTTCTTCCCAAGTTTAGAACAGTCTAAACAGTTCTACCTTGTAGTTGTCTTGACTTCCCTGCCATTTAGAAGTTCTGTAACTATACAGTTTTTTCCCCTCTTTTTGGTTTGTAGTTGTCCTCATTTGTCAATTGATGTCTCTGGTTCCCTGATGACAATCTTGTAGGCTTATTTACTTTGGATACTTCCATAGCTGGGTTGGTTTCTGGGTTATGTCTCCATGTGTGTTAATGGTCAGTTGTTTGCTGTTGTTGCTTCTTTGTTCAAAGGACTCCCTTTAGCATCTCTTGTAAGGTTGGTTTGGTTTTAACAAATTCCCTTGATTTCTCCTTATCTGGAAATGTCCTAATTTCACCATCATATTTGAGGGACAGTTTTGCTGGGTACCTAATTCTTGGTTGGAAATTTTTCTCTTTCAGGGATTTATATATACCATCCAGTTGTCTTCTCACCTGCATGGTTTCTGCTGAGAAATCCTAGCTTAGTTTTATTGGTTGCCCCTTGTGGGTAACTTTCGTTTTTCCTGTGCTGCTTTCAGGATTCTTTCTTTTTGTCTTTGGTTTTGGTGAGTTTGATGATGATATGTCTTGTTGATTTTCTTTTGGGATCTATCCTGTTTTGGGTTCATTGGACTTCTTAAATGGATATGTTCTCATCTTTCATCATACCAGGACAATTCTCTTCCAACAAATCTTCAACAGTTTTCTCTGTGGTTTTATTTGTCTCTTCCTGTTCTGGAATTCCGATGACACATTCGTTATTCCTTTTGATGGTAACCCACATGATTCTTAGACTTTCTTCATTTTGTTTTCATCTTTTTTCTGACTGATCCCTTTCCAAAGAAGTATTGTGGTATTTGTCTTCAATCTCACTAGTTATGTCTTCCATTAATTCAATTATGCGCCTTTGTAATATCTTTGTTCAATATCTTATCTGTTTCTGAAAATTTAGGATTAATCTTCTGAATTTCTATGTGTAGATTTTGTCATGTTGTTCTTGTATGGTCTTTTGAAATTGTTGTAGGGTTTTCTCTGTTTTCCTCAATTTTGTCAGTGTTTTCCTTTATCTGTCTCTCAATTCATTGAAGATACCTAAATGTAAATCATTTGAGTTCCTTATCAGGGTCTTCCAATGCTGCTACTTGTAAAGGTTCAAAAGGGCTGTGCCCTCGGTCATGTTAAATATCCAAAATGGCTACCACTTGTAAATAGTCAAAATGGCTGCAACCTCCAGACAGGTGAAAGTCCACAGCTCTGGTTGTCTCCCTGCTTGCTGTTTCTCTTCCTAGTCATAGGCCACCAGTGCAGTTATCCCTGCATCCCTTGGTGACCAGAGCTGATCTTTAGGTACTGACCCACTTGGAAGTGTTCAGGCTATGGGTCCCATCAGAGTAGTTGACAGTCCACTGCTCCAACCATCTCGGTACTCACTGTTTTCGTTCAGGTTTTTCCACTCATTGGTGCCTAGTCCACTTCTGTATACTTCCTTTCAAAGCTCAGGGCTCCAGGATTAACTTCTGTATCTCAGTCAATCGGTTTCTCTTCCCTTTATTGAAGAGGGTCTGTGTAGCTTGTCTGCCTATTCCTCCATCTTACTGGAAGTCCTCCTGGTATGAATATTACTTGGTCATGATGTATTATTACCTTTTTGATATGTTGTTGGGGTCTATTGGCTAGGATTTGGTTGGTAATTTTTGTGTTTCGTTTTGTGGTACATAGAGTCACTATGAGTTGGAGCCAGATCAGTGGCACCTTACAGCAACAACATGTTCATGAGGAATATTGGTCTATAATTTTCTTTTTTAGTGATGTCTTTGCTTGGCTTTGGTATCAGGTTTATGCTTATCTCATAAAGTAAATTTGGGAGAATTCCATCCTTTTTCTGTATTCTGGAATATTTTATGTACAATTGGTACCAACTCTTCTCTGAATGTTTGGTGAAATTGGCTAGTGAAGCCACCTGGGTTAGGACTTTTTTTGTTGATATTTTTTCTATGACCTGTTCAACTTCTTCTTTTGTTATGGGTCTATTAAAATTTTCTACTTCAGTCTGTGTTGGTTTAGGTGTAGGTAACTTGTTTCTAGAAATCTCTTGACTTCTGCTAGGTATTCAAATTTGTTGAAGTACAGTTTTTTATAGTATTCTGATGTTATTATTTTTATTTCAGTACTGTTGTAACATCACCCATTTAATTTCTTATTAGTATTATTTGCATCTTCTGCTGCTTTCATTAAATTTGCCAAAGGTTTGTCAATTTTATTAATCTTTTCAAATAGCCAACTTCTAGCCTTGTTGATTATATCTGTTGTTTTTCTGTTTCATTTATTTCTGCTTGAATCTTCATTTCTTTTAGTCTGGTAATAGTAGGCTTGTTTTCCTGCTCTTTTTCTAATTGTTAAAGATGTTGGGTTAAGGTGTTGACTTTGGCTGTTCTTTTATGGTGAGTACGTTTGTTGTTATAAATTGCCCTCTGAGCATTGCTTTTGCTGTGTCCCAAAGATTTTGTGGTTTGTTGTGTTTTCATTTCATTTAAGTTCCTATTTTAATTTCTTCTGTTACCCAGTGGTTTTTAAACAGAATGTCACTCAGTTTCCATGTGTTTCATTTTTCATCCTTGATCATCTTATCATTGATTTATAATTTTATAGCATTGTGGTCTGAGAAGATGCTTTGTAGTATTTTGATGTTTTAAAATTTATTAAGGCTTGCTTTGTGGCCTACCATCTACTCTATTCTGGAGAATCTTCCATGTGTGCTATTGTTGGGTGAAGTGCTCTACAGATGTCTGTAAGGTCAAGTTGGTGGATTATATTGTTTAGTTCTTCTGTGTCTTCATTGAGTTTCTTTCTAGTTGTTCTGTCCTTCATTTTAAGTGGCATATTAAAGTCTCCTACTGGTGTAGTGCCTAAAGCACTTGACTGCTAACCAGAAGGCTGGCATTTCAAACCCCCCACCAACCACTCCTTGGAAGGAAGATTGGGCACTCCACTTCCGTAGTGATACTGCCTTGGAAACCAAGGAGGGGTTGCTTTGAATTAGATTCACCTTGATGGCAGTGAGTTTAGTTTTGGTTTTAGTTACTATTATTGAGGAGTTGTCTATTTCTCTTTACAATTCTGTAAAACTTGATTCATGTATTTTGGGATTCTATTGTTTGGTGCATGGATATTTATTATGGTTATGTCCTCTTGTTCAGTTGATCCTTTAATCTTTATATAGTGCCCTTTCTTGTCTCTTATAATGTATTTTGTCATAAAGTCTATTTTATTAAAAATTAATATTGCCACTCCTATACTTTTTTGATTGCTGAGTGTTTGATGTATTTTTTTCTAACCTTTGATTTTCAGTCTGTTTTTGTTCTTGTGTCTAAGGTGTGTATCTTGTACACACGATATTGATGGATCATGTTTTTTTTTGTCCATTCTGTAACTCTCTGTCTCTTGATTGGTACATTTAATCCATTTATATTCAGTATAATTATCAACAAGTAGGAATTTATTGCTTTCAGTTTATTTTGTGTTTGTGTGTGTGTGTGAGAGAGATGTGTTGATTTCTTTGTTCCAAATAATTTTCTGTGCTAAGCTCATTTTGTTTATGACTTGTCTTATAATTTCCTGTGTTGCTACTGTTTTAGTATTTGCTAAATATTTGAATTTCCTCTTTTTTATTTTGATGAGGTTTATTAATTTTCTTTGAGATTATCCTGTGATTCATTATTTTCTTCCCAAGTTTGAAACAGTCAGTTCTGTCTTGAAATTGTCTTGACTTCTCCATTTGGAAATTCTTTTTTTTTCAATTGTGATTTAGGTGAAACTTTGCAGAACAAATTTATTTTCTATACAGCAGTTCACACACACATTGTCTCATGACAGTGGCTACAATTTACTCCAATGCAACAGCTCCCCTCCCACTTCCTCCCGATAGTTACTTCCTCTCTGTGTCCATCCCTCTGTGCACTCCTGCCCCCTGAGCTGTCTCCCTGTGCATGAACAGCCCTTCTTTCTCCCATGATTGATCTCTCCAAGGAGTTTATCTACCTTGGGTACATGTTCAACTCATATGCCTGCCTTTTGCTTGGCTGGAAGCCACAGGTGTGGATTCAATTCCAGACCTGAAGGACATCTAGGGACCATAGTGTCAGTGGTTCCACCATGCTCTATCAAAGCAGCAAATGTGGTCCCCCACTCCCCCTTTTTTTCCCAAATGATTTTGAGTTCTGTTCCACACTGTTCTCCTTCTCTATCCAGGATCTTTTACATAGATTTCCCTTTGAGTGCTTGACAGTGGTAACCAGGCACCATCTAGTTCTTCTGATCTCATAGTCGTATAGGTTGAGGATCGCTTGGTGTACCAGTCGCGAGGACTAATTATATCCCTGAGTCTTTGGCTTTTTTCATTCTTCTTTGCTCTGGACAAGGAGAGACCCATCGTTGCATCTAGATGGCTGCTTGCAAGTTTTTAAGATCCCAGTCACTAGTCACTACTTGTCACAGTAGGAGGTGGAACAGTGTTTTTTGTAGTATGTTATGCCCCATTGAGTTTGATGTCCCCTGTGACTACAGTCCAGAGCCTACAGGTTCAACTACTTGGTCTGTCTGGGTTGCTGGCTGTGACTAAGAAGTGACCACAAATACGTCCTTTGTCAGGTATACTATACCCCTGGGAATTCTTACAGAACAGAAAAATACATTTGTAGAAAACCATTGTCTGCCACCCTATACATGGTCTTGAGTACACTCTCTGCTGCATAGACATACCTAATAGTTCAACCTGTCCGTGTATCTATCCACCCTTATACCCATGTTTGCCTTCACTGACAACTCATACTGTATGTACAAAAGGGTTCATCTTTGTTGTCTGCACCTCCCATGTACCTCTCTATGTCTTTCTCTTCCTCAGTGCCACCATGTTGATCACTCACATTTGGTACATTGCCCTTCTCTTCACCCAAATCACTACTTATCTCTACTTATCTAAAAGTGTTCCCTCTCTTCCCCTCC
>NW_006921626.1:9503311-9504944 GCF_000298275.1 Orycteropus afer afer | reverse complement strand
GGTGTTTTGCAGATTCTACACTATTCTTTAGCGTTGCATAGTATTCCATTGTGTGTATGTACCATAGTTTGGTTATCCATTCCTCAGTTGATGGACACCTACGTTGTTTCCAGTTTTTTGGTATTGTAAATATTGCTGCGATAAACATGGGTGTGCATATGTCTGTTCTTGTCATGGTTCTCACTTCTTTAGCATATATGCCTAGTAATGGAATGGCTGGGTCAAATGGTATTTCTATTTCCAACTTTTTGAGGAATCACCATACTGCATTCCACAGTGGTTGTTCCATTTTACAATCCAACCAGCAGTGTATGACAGTCCCAATTTCTTCACATCCTTGCCAGCATTTGTTATTTTCTGTCTTGTTGAATTTTGCTGCTAGTGCTGGAGCAAGATGGTATCTCCTTGTTGTTTTGAGCAGCTCTCTGATGGCTAATGATTGTTAGCATTTCTTCATATGTTTGTTGGCCACCTGAATATCCTCCTTGGTGAAGTGTCTATTCATGTCTTCTCCCCATTTTTGATTGGATTATTTGTCTTTTTGTTATTGCAGTGTTGGAGTTTTCTATACATTCTAGAGATAAGTCCCTTGTCAGATAAGTCATTGCCAAATATTCCTTCCCAATCTGTAGGTTAAATTTTGAGAAGGTCTCATTCATCTGGTTTCTTTTCAGCTGTTTGTGTATTTTGGGTAGTGGTTCATAGTCTATTTATGCCATATATTAGGGCCCCTAAATTTGCCCCTAGTTTTTCCTTGAGGAATTATGTAGTTTAGGTTTCACATTTAAGTTTTTGACCCATCTGGAGGTAGTTTTTGTGTATGTTGTGAGGTACAGCTCTTGTTTCATTTTTCTGCAAATGGATATCCAGTTTTGCCAGTATCATTTATTAAACAAACATTCTCTTCCCCATTGCATGGATTTCGGCCCCTTGTCAAAGATCAGCTGACCATAGGTCAATGGATCTATTTCTGGATTCTCAGTTCTATTCCATTGGTCTATGTGTCTGTCATTGTACCCATTATGGTTTCTTGAAGTAGTCAGATGAGCTGACTATAGGTCGATGGATATATTTCTGGGTTCTCAATTCTATTCCTTTGGTCTATATGTATCTGTTGTCATTAAACCAATACCAGGCAGTTTTGACTACTGTGGCTGTATAGTAGGTTTTGAGATCCAGCAGTGTGAGACCTCCTACTTTGTTTTTCTACTTCAATAGTGCTTTGCTTATCTGAGTTCTCTTTCCTTTCCATATAAAGTTAGTGATTGGTTTTGCCATATCCTTAAAGAATGTTGATGGGATCTGGATTGGGATTGCATTGAATGTATAGATTGCTTTGGGTAGAATTGACATTTTTAGAATGTTCAATCTCCCTATCCACGAGCATGGGATGTTCTTCCATTTATGTAGATCTCTTATGGTTTCTTGAAGTGGTTTTGTATAGTTTTCTTTGTAGAGGTCTTTTGTGTCCCTGGTAAGATTTATTCCCAAGTATTTTATTTTTTTGGTAGCTATTGAAACTGGTATTGATTTCCTTATTTCTTTTTCAGCAGTCTCTGCTTGTGTAGAGGAATCCAACTGATTTTTGGATGTTGATCTTATATCCTGCCACGATGCTAAATCTCTCAATTAG
>NW_006921626.1:9484237-9499096 GCF_000298275.1 Orycteropus afer afer | reverse complement strand
GCCAGACCGCAGCTCTGTATGTCTCCTTTTTTTGGTATCTTCATGCAAATTTTTCTGGTAGTTGGGGTTAGTCCATTTCTTTATCTTTCCCTTCAAGGTTCAGGGGTCCAAGATTATCTTCTGTGTCTGTGTTAATTGGTTTCCCTTTTCTTTGTTGAAGAGGGTCTGTGCAGTCTTTCTGCCTAGTCCCCATCTTGCCAGAACTCTTGTTTTTGGTTTTGATGAGTTTGTTGATGATATGCATTGGTGATTTTCTTTTGGGGTCTTTCCTGTTTGGGGTTCGTTGGACTTTCTGAATGGATACATTCTCATCTTTTACCATTTCAGGGAAATTCTCCTCCAACAAATCTTGGACAATTTTCTCAGTGGTTTTATTTTTCTCTTCCTGTTCTGGAATTCCAGTGACTCGTAGACGTGTTATTTCTTTTGATGGTATCCCACATGATCCTTAGGCTTTCTTCATTTTGTTTTGATCTTTTTTCTGATTGATCCCTTTCCAAAGAAGTATTCACGTATTTGTCTTCCATCTCATTAATTCTGTGTTTCATTGCATCAATTCTACTATCTGTTTCTGACAATTTAGTATTAATTTTCTGGATTTCTATCTGTAGATTTTAAATCCTTCCTAATTTTCATTTATTTTGACATTTTGTTCTTGTATTTGCTTTCAAAATTCTCCTAGGAATTTGTCTGTGTTTTCCATGGTCTGTCTCTAAATCCTTTGAAGATAACTAAATATAATTCCTTTGAATTCCTTATCAGGGATTTCCAATGCTGTTTGTTCCTCAGGGTTATATTCTGGGTCTGTATCCTGCTCCCTTGTTTCTACCACTTTATCTTGCTTCTTTGTGTGGACTGTGATGGTCTGTTGTCTCTGAGACATTGTGACATTGTTGTATTTAGATCTCTGTTAACTGTTTGTGAAGAGCAGCTAAGGGTGAGTCAGGCTGTTCTTAGTGGTGGTTTATCATAGGTCCATTGTTTTAGAAGGAGACGGTGACTCTTATTGCTAAGTGAAGATTTCCAGTCATCCGTGAGACTGGGATGTCTTTGCGGTTCCTAGTATACGGAGCTTGTTCTTAAGTTCCTGGAATCTGTGAGAATGCTGTTGCTTTAAATACTCAAAATGGTCAAGCTGCTTGTAAACATTCAAAATGGCTACACCCTCCAGACAGACAAAGTCCACAGCTCAGCCTGCCTTTCTCTTTGTTGCTTTGTCTTTTATTCCCCAGCCACCAGAGCAGTCCTCTGTGCAGTCGCTGCCTAGCAGGGCTGATTTTTAGGTTAATTCTTAGGTCCTGTCACCACTCGGCAATATCCAAGCTGTCTGTGCCATCAGGATCACTGCCAGACCGTAGCTCTGTATGTCTCCTTTTTTGGTGTTTTCATGCAAATTCTTCTGCTAGTTGGGGTTTAGTCCACTTCTATATCCTTTCCTTCAAGACTCAGGGGTCCAGGATTATGTTCTGTATCTGTGTTAATTGGTTCCCCCTTTTCTTTGTTGAAGAAGGTCTGTGCAGTCTTTCTGCCTATTCCGCCATCTTACCGGAAATCCCTCCATTTGGAAATTCTTAACTACAGTATTTATTCCCACTTTTTGCTTTGTGGTTGTCCTTATTTTCCAATTTATGTCTCTAGTTTCCTGTTTACAGTGTTATAAGTTTATTTTATGTTGTATACTTCATCTTTGTTGGATACTGGGTTGTGTTATCATATATTTAATAATAGGTTGTTGCCTGCTGTTGTTGGATCTGTGTCCAAAGGACTCCCTTTAGCCTCTGTTATAAATTTGGTCTGCTTTTCACAGATTCTCTTAAGTTCTGTCTATCTGACAGTGTCTTAATATCACCATTTTATTTGAGGGACAGTTTTGTTGCATATATAGTTCTTGGTTGATAGTTTTTTTTCTTTCCAGGTTTTATATATGTCATCCAGTTGCTTTCTCATCTGCATGGTTTCTGCTGAGGAATTAGAGGTTGGTCTTTTTGGTTGCCCTTTGTACTTTATAGATAACTTTTTGTTTTTCTAAGTTGCTTCAGGATTGCTTCTTTGTCTTTGATTTGGGAAAGTTTAATTATGATATGTCTTGGGTGATTTCCTTTTGGCAATCTGTCCTGTTTGGTCTTTATTGTACTTTTGTAAATGTTGTCTTCTCATCTTTCATCATATTGGGAAAGTTTTCTTCCAATAAATCATCAGCAATTTTCGATTTGTCTCTTCCTGTTCTGGAATTCAAATCATATGTAAGTTATTCCTCTTGATGATTACCCACATAAATCTTAGGCTTTCTTCATTTTTTCTTTTGTCCTTTTCTCTGATTGTTCCCTTATAAAGTATTAATGAGAGATTTGTCTTTACTTTTGCTAATTCTCTCCCATTGATTCAGTTATACTCCTTTGCCCTTACAATGTGTTAGCTATTTCTGGAATATTAGTATTAATTTTTTCTGGATTTCTATTTGATATTTTTGTATGGTTTCTAAGTTTTGTGAATTTGTTTTTGTATGGTTTTCCTAAATTCTTTCAGAGCTTTGTCTGAGTTTTCCTTGATTTATCTCTCAGTCTGTTGAAGGCATCTAAATATAATACTTTTGAGTTCCTGTCCAGTAGTTCCAATGCCACTTCTTCCTCAGAGAAATTTTCTTGCTCTGTGTTCTGGCCCTTTGTTTGTGCTACTTTATCTTCCTTCTTTATGTGAACTGTGATTGTCAGTTGTCTCTGAAACATTGAGATGTCATTTTATTGTATTTAATTGGTGATTGTATTTTGGTGTGATATGCCCAGTTTTTTTTTTTTTTTTTTTGCCTCATTTTGTTTTACTATATCCAAGCAAGTGGGCTGGTGTGCTACTGTGTTCACTAGTTTCGCAGCACTTTGGCCTTCATCACCTGTCTCCTGGTGAGTATGCTACAGGATGAGAATGTGTACAGAAATCTCTTTTGGCTGTTCATGTAGAGCAGTTGAGGGCAGGTTGAGCTGGTATTGGCTACCATCTGTTCTTAATCAGTTGGTGTAGAAGAGGTGGTAACCCTCACTCAGTGGGTGGGAGGGATTGCAGAAGGTGCAGATATAGTTGCATCTTTTGGCACAGTTGCTGCCTCCCTCCTTTCTGTTTTACAACCAGCTGTGTGGGTGCCCATGTTGGCCTCGGCAAGGAGAACTGACTTTCAGGTTGCTGGCCTGATTGTAAAATTGCTTGCAAGTATTCAAAGTGGCTGTGCCACAGGCCAGCTGACGTTTCACGGGTTTGTTTGTCTTTTTGTTCACTGTTTTCATTTAGTTTCTTCTGCTAATCATTATCTAATCCTCTTATCCTTCCCTTTGAAGCTCAGGGTTTTAAAATTATCATTCAGTTGATTTCTCATTTCTTTGTTGTAGAGTGTCTGGGTAGCTTATCTGACTGTTCTGCCACCTTGCTGGAAGTCCCTGCATATTTGCATTTTAATGACCTTTTCATATTTAGAACTTTTTAGAGACTTACTCAAATCTGCTTGTTAATTTTGTTGTTATATATCACTCTGTCCATTTTCATTTCTATTTTCTATTTACAGAATTCTTTATCTTCCTCTTCATGAACTGATGCATTTCTTTGAGAACCTTTGAACTGTCTATTTTAGCTTGTCTAAGCCAAAGTCTGACCTTTTGTTATCACACTACCTTTAGGACTTATCTTAGTTATCTGGTGCTGCTATAATAAAACTACTACAAGGGGTGGCTTTAAAGGACAGGCACCTATTGTCTCACAGTTCGGGAGGCTAGAAGTGAATATCACAGCATGAGCTCTAGCAGATGGTCCATCTTTTTCAGTAGCCCCAGGACTTCCTTGCTGTCCCTTGGTGTCTGTCTTTTGCCTGAATGTGTCTGTTTTCCTTTCCTTTTCTTATAAGACACCTCTTAGAAGTGATTAAGGCTCTCCCTACTCTGTTATGACTTCATTAATATAACAAAAAGAATCCTTATTTCCAAGGTTGTATTTTACAGGTACAGGGGCAAGAACTTAAAACATATTTTTTGGTTGGGGGGGGGGGCACAATTCAATCTATAACAGGACTCTAGCTCCTAGAGTTTATAAGCAAACCTCCCCACCCCTGCCACCCCAGGGCAGTCCATCTGGGGGTTACTTCTTTTCCTTTGAATTCTCTGGAAACTGGGTATTTCTCCTCATTCATTTGAGTAGAGCTATGCATGTTTTCTTTTGGAAGAGGGTCTACTTAGAATATCCTTTGGAGACTGCCTATTCAGCTGTGAGTGTTTCCTTTTTTGGAGGTTTTAATTAGAATTTCTGTAGTTCATAGAAGAGGGTTATCTGTATCAACTCAATATTCTCTGTTACAGGAAGTAGTACCAGAACTGCCCTTTCTTTGTTGTAGCCAAGCAGATTAATTTCAGAGTTAGTTCACAGAATTGGCTGCTGAATGCCTGGCTGTCCTATTCTCTGCTCACATTGTTTATTTAAGTAACTCAGAGTATCTTTGATTCTTGGTAAGTGTATTGAACTTTTTTAGGGTATTTTCACATTCTTACATTTAAAATTATACTAACATTCCTGAAGTTCTTTGATTCTACCAATTGCGTCCTCAAGCAGTATGTTTGGTTTTTGTGTCCTGATCCTTTGACATTAGAAGAGGAGAGAGCTCGAGATATATTATTTTTCCTGAACTCCTACTTTATTAATCAGAGTCTTTAGTTATGCCCTTTTGTTTTTGTCTATGGAAAAGTTCTGACAACTGGCAGTCTTGCTGGCAGAGGCCAAATAACTTATATTTTTGCTGTAATAATTAGCCTTTTGTTTGGAAATAGATGGCTGATTTTTTAATATAGTTTGTTTTTGAAATTGTAATTTCAAAGTAGCCTAATAGGAAGCAAAGAAGCACAATTTCGGCACAGGGGTTAAGTGCTTAACTGCTGAGAGGTTGGTGATTCAACCCCATCAGCTACTTCACGGGAGAAAAGACCTGACTATCTACTCCTGTAGAGATTACAGCCCAAGAAACTCCGTGGGGCAGTTCTGTTCTTCTCTGTAGGGTTGCTATGAGTTAGAGTCAAGTGGATGGCGCACAACATAGGAAATAAGAGTAGGATATGTAGAAAGTTGTTTTTTGTTTTTTTCTTTTTGTATTTAGAGAACATTAGGGTTAGAATGGACTTCAGAAACTGATCTGATTGTTTTAGATTACAGAAACTTTTGGAACTCAAAAGAAGTTAAATGGTATGCTTTGTTGTTGTGTTGTTATGTGCTGTCGAGTTGGACCTGACTCATAGCGACCCCTCCATGGATTTCCGAGGCAGTATCACCACAGAAGTAGATTACCCAACCTTCCTTCCAAGGAGTGGCTGGTGGGTTTGAACTGTCAGCCTTCTGGTTAGCAGTCAAGTGCCTTAGGCACTATGCTACCAGAGCTCCTTAATGGTATGCTTATAACTATATAACTAGTAAGGGACCCACTGGATTAGACTTGAACTCTTCACTGCTGGCCAGGTCCATTATTCTTTCCAGTATTTTTCCTCTGATTTGATACTGATTTTTTTGTATGGAAAACTTGGGATAACTTTGTTTTCTGTGAGTTCTTTTAATGGAAAAAAAAAAAAAAATTCTCAGCTACTAAGCACTTCCTATATTTATACTGAATAATTTGCATGAAGTGTAAATGTTAAATGATAAGCTTATCTTTCATCTGTTAAATAATGTGATTTCAATTCATTTCTTCTAGAACGTCCAGTTGCTGATAATGAACGAATGTTTGATGTTCTGCAACGGTTTGGAAGTCAGAGAAATGAAGTTCGTTTCTTCCTTCGACATGAACACCCCCCTAACAGAGACATTGGTATTGAGTATTTTATGAATCATAACAAATATTTGATCTTTTATTTTGTGCAGTAAAGTAATTGGGGGAGAGATGGCACTTGAACAGGAGGAATGTGATTTAAGGGGTGAGTGAAAGGTAAGGAAGGAGAAATAGTGAGGACAGACCTGGCCATCAGAGGAGAGAGAAGGGTAACAGGTTTGTTTTGCTGTGTTTGATGATGGAAGAGGTGTAATAGGCTTTTTTTCTTTTAAATAATGTGGATAGGAGAAGGAGTCAGTAGAGTGGAAGGCTGAAAATACAGGAAAGAGAGGGAATAATTGATAGGGCAGGGCCCCTGAGAAGGTGCTCTGACTGCCCTGATTTACACATGCTCTTAGTACATGCAGGTAAATTTGTGCATTTTGTGGGACCCAGTTGAGGGATTTCTCATCTGAAGCTGTGTTTTCTCTGAAAACAAAACACCAAACCCACCGCCACTGAGTCAATTCCAACTCATAGTGACCCTATAGGACAGAGTAGAATTGCCCATAGGATTTCTAAGGCTGTGTAAAAAATCTTTTTCCTGCAGAGCAGCTGGTGAGTTCAAACTGCTGACCTTTTGGTTAGCGGTTGAGTGCTTTGACCACTGTTCCACCAGAGCTCCTTTGTTTTCTCTTAGGCAGAAGGCAAAGTCATCTGAAAGTGACAGTGGGGGTTGGGGGCTGGAAGTTTGAGGTGTTGCAGAGAACAGGAGTGAGTGTTTTGTAGGGACACCAAATTGCTGGCAACTTTGAAGGCCACGTTAGATTAGTGACCAGGAAACCGTGTGTAATTTTTCCTGTAGCAGTTCTCTGGGTCTAGGTAGGGTGGTAAGTGGAGAAGCAAATAGTTGGATTGATCCAAGGTTGGGGATTTTCCAGACAAATACAGTAGAAGGTCAGTGGGACAGGGGAGAGGAGATACTGGTAAGATAGAGGTTGAAGGAGGGGGCAGCAGGAAAAGTAGACAGGGTTAAGAGACTGGAAGTCTCAGATAAAGAACAGATACAGTGAGAGGAAATGACCAATAATAAGAGGAAATTGTGGTCAAAAAGTAGAATGTTTGAATTTAAGATTTCAGAGGTCTAAGACTTCTGGGTGATAGATTCCCCTTGGTTGTGAAGTGAGCCTAAGATAGAGATGAGGAAGCTATAGAACTGAGAGGCTAGCTGTTGCTTGGGTTATTCAACATGAAAGGTAAGGTCATCCAGAATAAAGGTAGCAGTTGGAGGTGGAGAGGACAAAGGAGTCAGACAGTCACATCTTCAGTGACCGAGGGTGTGAGCAAAAACATAGATGACAATAAGGAGCGGGTAGAAGGTAATGAATTCCTAAGGGTGGAGAACTAGTGAGCTGGAAGCAATGCTTGACACTGAGGAGGCCACAGCCATCTCTGTACTCTGAAAGTTTTGTAGAATGTGAGAGAACAAGCAGCTTTAAATGTGAGAATCTGTGGGAAGCTCTGTCCTCACTGGAAAGCCATGGGTTGAAACAGGATTGCTGTGCATTTCAGATAATGTTGGAAATACTAAAATGGGAAATTGAGGGTAATTTGTGATTTCAGTATATAATTCTTGGGAGTAAGAAGGTAGATACTATGTTAATTTTTAGTGTAAAAATCTCAATTTTGTTACTAAAATTGCTTTAATACAATATGATAGCAGACAATTAAACATTACTGAATTCAAAGTGTGGTGGTGGTGTTGTTAGGTGCCGTTGAGTCAGACCCAATTCATAGCGACCCCTCCTTGGGTTTCTGATGTAGAATCACTATGGAAATAGATTGCCCACCCTTCCTTCCGAGGAGTGGCTGGTGGGTAGGGCCCTAGAATTGACTTAGTCTGGCATCTTTTACTCTGCAGATGAGAAATGCTGATGCTTAGGGGTTAAATGACTTGTCAGAGGCCACACACACCTAAAGACAGAGCCAGGAGTGGAAATTGAATCACCTGGCCCAGGCTGGCTTCCATGACTTTCAGTGTCACTGGTGTCTGTAATTTAAATGTATTTCTTTTTCTAAGCCTTTAAATTGGCATTTACATTTTATGTTTATGTTGTTCTTTATTTATATGACTGCATGAATCTTCTGATAAGGGAGTTGAATTTTACCTGTTCATCTATCAGATCAAATACCTGCTTGTATAGTACTGGGTAAATTATTAAATAGCTTCTCAATAGTGCAGTGTGCAGTTTCAGTGTGTCTGTAATGTGAGAATTTAATCTGAGGATAAAGGAACCGTTTTCACATTGTAGCAAAGCACCAGTGCCACACAGTGTTTAAATTGGGATAAAACAGCAAAGCTTTTCAGTGTCCTACAATTAGTGTTAATTTAACCTTTCTAGTCTAGGCTTCTGGGAGCTCTGGTAGCATAGTGCCTAAGGCAGTTGAGTGCTAACCAGAAGGCTGCCGGTTCAAACCCACCAGCCACTCCTCAGAAGGAAGGTTGGGCAATCTACTTCCATAGTGATACGGCCTTGGAAACCCAAGGAGTCGTTGCTGTGAGTCGGATCTGACTTGACAGCACATAACAACAACAACAACAACAGTCTAGGCTTCTAGATTAAAGATTGGGAATTGTTGCCATATTCTTTTATTTGATATATCTCAGACCTGTGACCCAGGATATACATGGAGTGGTTTTTAAAGCTCTTGTTTTTTACTCTATTTATGTAACTGAACATATGAAGGAGGAACTAGTTAAGTGTTCTCCTTTTGAACCAGTAAGGAAAGCAATTATTCTTAAATTATAGGAGTTTTTTTTTTTCCCTTGCAGAAATACTGTGACATTACTTGAGCTGTTGGCTGGAAGATTGAATAATATTTTAAAAATAAAGCTAACACACTAGGGTTAGGTTAAGAGTGATATCCTACTCTGAGGAGGGACATATTTATTTACTTACTGACATGGAAATATGTACTAATCTTTAAAGCAGGTCCAGTAGACATTTGATTCAAAAGAATCTTTAAAGTGACTTTGGAGGTAATTTAATAAATTTTCTAATTTTAGGTAAGTACAGGTATAAGCTTAATGTATTTTTAATAGTTTCTATTGATAGTGTTTATTTCTTACATAGGTAATCCCCAGGTTATAAATGAGTTCCATTACTAAATCTGCCTTTCAGTTGAATTGGTACATAAGTCAGAACAGTTATATAAGGTTTATGTATAACGTCACTTAGATATTTATCTTTAGTATAGTGTACCTTTCTATGCATAAGAAACACTTGTAGAATACACTCAAACATCTTTAACATAATAATATAGTAGTATAATAAGAAGAATGTTTTGATGTGTGTCAAAAAGTAGTGCTTGCTTGTTATTATGAGCTATTGTATGTACCTCAAACTTTTAATGTAATTAACTTTATGGGATTGGTTAGTAACTAGACTTTATGTAAGTCAGACTTTCATAATCCAGCCTGTAATGTATTAGTTAGGAGCTCTGGTAGCATAGTGCCTAAGGCACTTGACTGCTAACTAGATGGCTGGCAGTTCAAACCCACCAGCCACTGCTCAGAAGGAACGTTGAGCAATCTACTTCCATAGTGATACTGCCTCAGAAATCCAAGGAAGGGTCACTATGAGTCGGGTCTGACGGCACATAACAACAACAACAACAGTGTATTAGTTGGAGACTATTTTCCTTTTATGATGCATTAATTGGCACTGAGACCCATGTATTTTGGCCTAAAATACTTTTAGCCAGAAAACAAAACAAAAAAAACCACCAAACCCAGAATACACAGTGTTTTGTGTTTAAAATTTTTCTAAACTAAGAAAATGGAAATTTTTACTTAAATATATGGGGAAGTACTTTGTTGAACTTACTAGTTACCACAAAACCAGATATCCAAAATAGCACTTTTTTCTATTTTCAATTGCTTCCTTCCCCACTAAGTTACAAACATTGTTAATGAGCACAAGGATGGATTGATTTAATTTTGACTTTTTTTTTTTTCAGTATTTTTTGAGAATTATACATAGCAAAACATATACCAATTCAGCAGTTTGTACATGTACAATTCAGTAACATTACATTCTTCAAGTTGTGCACCATATTCACCCTCCTTTTCCGAGTTGTTCCTCCCCTATTATTATTTTCTTATTTCCTTCTATTACGCCATTCCTGGTTCACACCTGAGTAGTTAAGTAAAGAACTAGAATAGGAGCAACTTCAAGTAAGTGGTGTGAGTTATGCATTGTTTTAGTTATCTAGGCTGTTATAACAGAAAAACCACAAATGGGTGATTTTAACACACAGAAATTTCTTTCTCACAGTTTAGGAAACTAACCCAAAAAACTCCCACTGCTGTGGAATCGATTCTGATTCATAGCTACTCTTTAGGGGCAGAGTAGAACTTTCCCATTGGGTTACCAAGCCTGTAAATCTTTACAGAAGCAGACTGCCTCATCTTTGTCCTGCAGAGTGCCTGCTGGGTTTGAACCACCTTCCTTTTGGTTAGCAGCTGAGCACTTTAACCACTATATCACCAGAACTCCTTTAAGAGGCTAGAAGTCCAAATTTAGAGGGCCAACTCTTAGCAGAAGATTGTCTTTCTCTGTCCCCTCTTGAGAAAGGCCCTTGACTGGAACTTCTTCTGGGCATTCTTCATGTGGCTTGGCGTCTCTGTTCCCCCATTTCTGTTAGGCCTCATTAACATAACACTCATTAATCAGAAGTACATTTATTTCATTAATTTGCCCTCTGTTAGTATCTGAATCGTGCAACTTCCTTATTGAAAAGTTGGCCTATGATATTTATTAGTGTATTCAGTATTCCGAGTTGATTTTCTAAAACGGGCTGAATTATGAAACCTTAATTTTACTGCTGTTAGAAAATATGTTGCTATAAGTATAATTTCAATTTAAAGTATCAAATAGTAGTAACAGCAGAACTCAGAAATGAACTCATATATACTATCAACTGTAGTATTAATGCACACTTTAAAAATTTTTTGCTTAGGGACTGGATCAAGATCTCAGGATCCAAGTTTAAAAAGAAACGGTGTAAAAGTTCCTGGTGAACACAGAAGAAAGGAGAATGGCGTAAGTGATTGCTTTTACCCGTGCTATATATCTCACGATGCAGCTCCCTTTTGGACCTTCAGGTCTCATTTATCATTAATTTGTTATTTAGTGTGTTAACCCAACCCCAAAACAAACGCACTGTCATTGAGCCATGTCAACTCTGACTCATAGAGATACCCGTTGGGTTTCCAAGGTGATAAATTTTTACTGAAGCAGATTGCCTCATCTTCCTTCTGCAAAGTGGCTGGTGGGTTTAAACCACCAGCCTTCTTGTTAGCAGTCAAATGCCTTAGGCAGAGCGCCACCAAAGCTCCTTACTTGTGTCATACCAAAAACCAAACACACTGCTGTCAAGTTGGTCCCAACTCATAGCTACCCCTCCTTGGGTTTCCAAGGTGGTATCACTATTGGAAGTAAATTGGCCAACCTTCCTTCCAAGGAGTGGCTGGTGGGTTTGAACCTCCAGCCTTCTGGTTAGCAGTCAAATGCCTTAGGCACTATGCCACCAGAGCTCTTATTTATGTCATAGAAACCCTTTAATTAATGACTTTAATTTTGCCTACATGGCTGGCTATTACAAGATGTTATATGCTGAATGTACCACAAAGTCGGAACAAAATAAATGTTAAGCAAGTTTGACTCAATGGCAGTGGGTTTGGTTTGGTTTTGGAAGCTTGAGAAAGTATTAATTTTTTGTGCGATTTGTTTTTTGCTCTATCTTTTAAAACAGAGAAACATACATAGTAATGCTATAAGTGCTACTGTATATGAATTTCAGCAAGTATTTTTGTATACCTTGTAGACATTTTCTTTTAAGAACTCAGAATTTTTAATACTGCTAGGGCATAGCTAAATTACCATCTCCAGTCTAAGTGAGTTTATGTTAGAATCCAGATCATCTAAAAAAATCCATTTGTTCCTACTTAGCCTTTCTCAGTTTTTTCCTTTTTCCTATTCTTTGATCATTTGGTTATCTCACAGTGATGAAAGGAATAATTATATAAGATGATATAAATGGTGTGTTAGACTGGTTTCTTTAGAGAAACAAAACCAGTAATGCTTATATATAGAGAGAAAGATAAATTTATCTTAGGAAAATGGCTCACACACTTAGAAAAGCTGGCAAGTCCAGAGTTCCTGGATCAAACATCAAGCTGGAGGCTTTTTCCAACTCACGCAGCTGCAGGGGCTGATGAGCCCAAGGTTGGCAGGCAGTATACTGGCTGTTGACTCCAATGAATGACGAATCCAAGATCTCCAGGCCAAATGGTGGATTGTTCGCTCACGGACAGTTGTAGGCAGCACAACAGAATCCCGATCCACAGAAGAGTGTCTCGTTTCCCAGGATGTCTATTAATATACTGGAAGCAGGCCACATCCCTAGGGAAACTCCCTTTCAATGGATTGGCTGCTCAAAACATAAACATCTGATCCCATCATGGGAATAACCACATCACAACTGCTTAAACCACACAGAATTGTGGTCCAGCCAAGATGACACACAGCTCCAACTATCACAAATAGTCTTAGCATTAACAAGATTTGATTGAGTTTTATCTAGTGTACTCTTTCCTCCCCCACTGGGGGTTAGTTTTTGGAAAAAAACAACAACCAAGAAAAAAAACTTTATTGATAGATAGCCTAAGGCACTTCACTGCTAACCAGAAGGTTGGTGGTTCAAACCCACCAGCCACTCCTCGGAAGGAAGGTTGGGCAATCTACTTGCGTAGTGATACCACCTTGGAAACCCAAGGAGGGGGATCACTATGAGTCGGGACTGACTTGGTGGTGGTGCGTTGCGTTTTGTTGTATCATAGACTGTACATATTTAAAGTATATCATTTTATAAGTTTTGACATATATGTCTTTGAAACCTTCACTATAACTAAGATACAGAAAATAGTAACTATTATCCCCAAAAGTTTTCTCATATCCCTTTTTAATCTCTCTTTATTTATCCTTAAAGAACTACTAATGCAATTATAGATTAGTTGTATTTTTTAGAATTTTAGATATTCATTTTGTGTATTTTTTTTTTTTTTTAAATTTCACTCAGCATAATTATTTTAAGGTTCATCCATGTTGTTGTTGGTTATATCAGTTGTTAATTCCTTATTATTGCTGAGTAGTAGTAGGTCGTTACCAGTTTCTGGGTGTTCCATTATCAAGCTGCTATGAATGGTTAGCATAGTGCCTAAGGCACTTGACTGCTAACCAGAAGGCTGGCGGTTCAAACCCACCAGCCACTCCTCGGAACGAAGGTTGGGCAATCCTACTTCCGTAGTGATACTGCCTCGGAAACCCAAGGAGGGGTCGCTATGAGTCGGGGCCGACTCCACGGCAAATAACAACAACAACAATGAATGGTTAGGTACAAATCTTTATATGAACATAAGTTCTCATTTTTCTCGGTAAATACTTAGGAGTGGAATGGCTGGATCTTAACCTTTTTAAGAAGTGCCAAACTGTTTTCCACGATTCTCACCAGACAGCTCCAGTTCCTCCATATCCTTGTCAACATTTCATATGGCCAGTCTTTTTAATTTTAGCCATTCTGATAGTTGTGTAATGGCATTTTTTGTGGCTTTAATTTGTATTTCTGTAATGACACTCATATTGGGAATCTTTTCATGTGTTTGTCATCTCTATATCTTTAGTGACATATTCAAGTATTTTGCTTAGTTTTTTAAAAATAGGATTTTTTAAATGATTTTATATTTTGGATCGAAGTCTTTTATTAGATGTATGATTTGCAAATATTTCTCGCAGTTTGTCTTTTATTTATTTTTTTTTTTAGCAATGTCTTTTTTGTAGAGTAAAAGTTCTTAGTTTTGATGACATGCAGTTGATGAACTTTTTTCTTTTATGGATTGTGCTCTTAGTGCTGTATCCAAGTAATTTTTTTCCTAATTTTAGGTCACAGAGATTTTGTTTCTTTGTCTTCTTTTGGAAGTTTTGTAGCTTCAGGATTTACATTTAAGTCTATGATCCATTTGAATTAATATTTGCATGTAGTATGAGGGTCAAAATTCCTTTTTTTGGCGTATGGATAACCAATTTTATAAGCAGTATTTATTGAAAAGACTGTTCTTTCATCACTTAATTGCCTTTGCACCTTTGTGTGAAATAAATTGGCCATATATGTTTGGGTCTATTTTTAGACTTTTGTTTTTATCTGTATTAACTTCAGTACCACACTGTCTTGATTATTACAGCTTCACAAGTCTTGAAGCTGGCATAAGATCTCCATTTCATTCTTTTTTCAAACTTGTTTGGCTATTCTAGATCCTTTGCATTTCCATGTGAATTTTAGAATCAGTCTGCCATTTTTACAAAAGCACTTGCAGGGATTTTCATTGGGATTGCATTGAGTAGAGATCTATTTGAAAACAATTGACATCTTGCCTATAGTGCTTTTCAAATTATGAACACAGTATATATTAATTTATTCATGTCTGCTTTCTCTCAATAGTGTTTTTTAGTTTTCAGTGTTCAGGTCTTGCACATCTTTTGTAGGAGTTATGCCTAAAGAAAAGCTAGGGGCAAATTTAGGGTCCCTAATATATGGCATAATAGACTGTCAAGCATAACCCAAAATGTACAGACAGCATAAACTAGATGAATGGGACCTTCTAAAAATTAAATTTTTGTGTGCTTCCAAAGACTTCTCCAAAAGAGTAAAAAGAGAACCTACAGATGGGGAAAAAAATATTTAGCAATTACGTATCTGACAAGGGACTTATCTCCAGGATTTATAGAAAACTCCAACACCTCAAGAACAAAAAGACAAATAATCCAATTAAAAAATGGGCAGAAACAAACATATGAAGAAATGCTCACAATCATTAGCTATCAGAGAGATGCAAAATCGAAATAACAATGAGATACCATCTTGCTCCAGCACTAGTAGCAAAGTTCAACAAGACAGAAAATAACAAATACTGGTGAGGATGTGGAGAGATTGGGACTCTTATATACTGCTGGTGGGACTGTAAAATGGTACAACCA
>NW_006921626.1:9472855-9482830 GCF_000298275.1 Orycteropus afer afer | reverse complement strand
GGTCTGATAGAGCCTGGTGGAACCACTGAGACTATGGCCCCTAGCTGCCCTTCAGGTCTGGAATTGAACCCACATCTGTGGCTTCCAGCCAAACAAAAGACAGGCATATGAGTTAAACATTTACCTGAGGTAGATACACTCCTTGAACAGTACAATCATGGAAGAAAGAGGGGCTGCTTATGCACAGGGAGACAGCTCAGAGGACAGGAGTGCATGGAGGGATGGACATAGGGAAGAGGTGAGAATTGGGAGGAAGTGGGAGGAAGGAGCTCTTGCATTGTGGGAGATTGTAGTCAATGTCATGAGACAAAGTGTATGTGAACTGCTGTATGGAAAGTGAATCTGCTCTGTAAATTTTCACCCAAATCACAATTGAAAATAAAAAGAACAATCAACTGTACTAGACAAAATGGGCAACACTTAGCCCAAAAGCAAAGAAGAAAAGAAAAGGCAGAGAGGGGCAGGGAAACTAGAGGGATGGAAACAAGGAAGACAGGGTGGAACTGGACAGAGTGCTGCCACACTGTGAGGTTAGCAACGAATGTTACAGAACAATCTGTGTATAAATTTTTGCATGGGAAACTAATTTGCTGTGTAAACTTTCACCAAAACACAATAAAATTTTAAAACACACACAAAAAAATGGGCAGAAGACATGAATAGACGCTTCACCAAAGAGGATATTCAGTCAGCTAACAAACATATGAAGAAGAAATGCTGACAATCATTAGCCATTAGAGAGATGCAAATCAGAACAACAACAAGATACCATCTGGCCCCAACACTAGTGGCAAAGTTCAACAAAACAGAAAATAACAGATGCTGGTGAGGATATGGAGAGATTGGGACTCTCATAGGCTGCTGGTGGGACTGTCAAATGATATAACCACTGTGGAAAGCAGTATGGTGATTCCTTAAAAAGTCGGAATTAGAAATACCATTTGACCCAGAGCCACTCCATTACTAGGTGTATATCCTGAAGAAGTGAGAGCCAGAAGAAGACCAGACATATGCACACTCATGTTCATTGCAGCACTGTTTACAATAGCCAAAAGATGGAAACAGCGTAGTTGCCCGTCAACAGAAGAATGGATAACCAAACCGTGGTACATACACACAATAAAATATTATGCAACCCTAAAGAATAATGTAGAATCTGCAAAAAACTGCATAATGTGGATGAACTTGGAGGATATTGTATTGAGTGAAATAAGTTTGTCACAGAAGGACAAATATTGGATTAGTACATTATTGTAAAAAGTCAAGGAAAGGTTTATATATGGAAGGAAATTTTCTTTGTTGGTTACCAGGGATGTGAGGGGAGGAGAAGGGACACTGTTGATAGGTAGAGACAGGTATTGATTTGGGTGAAGATAAGGGCAGTGTACATAATGTGAGTGATCAGCATGGTGGCATTGAGGAAGAAGAAGACATAAAGAGGTGCTTGGGAGGTACAGAGAATAAAGGTGAACCCTTTTGCATATACAATACAGCATTGTCCGTGAAGGCAAACATTGATCTACAGAGATGGGTGGACAGGCTGAACTATTAGGTATGTCTGGGCAGTGGGGAGTGTGCTCAAGACCATATATAGGTTGGCAGACAATGTTTCTACAAGTGTATTGGTATATTCTGTAAGAATTCCCAGGTATATAAATGAGCTAACAAGGGACGAGGTTGTAGTCACTCCTTGGCCACAGCCAGCTACCCAGAGGAAGTGAGTAGTTGGACCTGTGGGCTCAGGACCTTGGTTGCAGTAGACATCAAGCTCAATTGGCATAACATACTACATAAAACATTGTTCCACCTCCTACTTTGGCAAGTAGCGACTGGGATCTTAAAAGCTTGCAAGCAGCCATCTAGATGAAACAATGGGTCTCTCCTTGTCCATAGCAAAGAAGAATGAAGCAAACCAAACATGCATGGAAGCAATTAGTATACGGGACTGGTCCACCATGTGATCCTCAGCCTATACGACTATGAGACCAGAAGAACTAGACGGTGCGTGACTACCACTGTCAACCACTCACAGGGGGATCTCTGTAGGAAATCCTGGATAGAGTGGGTGAACAATGTGGAACAAAACTCAATCATTTAAAAAAAAAAAAGGGGGGACCAGGTTTGCTGGTCTGGTAGAGCTTGGTGGAATCCCTGAAACTATGGCCCCTAGCTGCCCTTCAGGTCTGGAATTGAACCCACTCCTGTGGCTTCCAGCCAAACAAAAGACAGCCATATAAGCTGAACATTTACATTAGGTAGATAAACTCCTTGGAGAGATGAATCATGAGAGAATAGAGGGCTGTGTATGCACAGGGAGACAGCTGGGGGTGGGGGGCAGAAGCGCATGGGAGGGAAGAACACAGGAAAGAGGTAACTATGGGAAGGAAGTGAAGAGGGGAGCTGTTGCATTGTGGGAGATTGTAGTCAATGTCATGAGACAAAGTGTATGTGAGCTGTTGTATGGAAAGTGAATTTGCTCTGTAAACTTTGACCCAAATCACGATAAAAAATAATAATAAAAAGTTGTGCCTGAGGATTTCATATTTTTGATGCTATTATAAAAAGTTTAGTTTTCTTTTTAAATTTTAATTTTGATTGTTACTAATATATAGAAATTGATTTTTATGTATTCATCTTTTATCCTGCAATCTTAGTACACTACCTTTTTAATATTGGTAGCTATTTTTGTAGATTCCATAGGATCTTTTTAATAGATGATATGGTGTTTATAAATAAAGGCAGTTCATCCTTTCTTTTCAATCTCGATGCTATTTGTTTCTTTTTCTTGCTATATTGCACTGGCTAAAACCTCTAGGATAATGTTGAATAGAATTGTAGACTATCTTGACTTTGTTTCTGATGACACAATGTATCTTGAATTTATGCTACTATCATATTTTTAATTGATGTTCTGATGACCATATTCTCATCAAACACTATTATCCTAATATGGATGAACTACAAAATACAATAATTCTAAATTGTTCTGTTTGTATCTCGAACTGTTGAAATTATTTAATTTTAAATTAACAAAATAAAAGATTGTTTTTCACAATGAGAAAATGAAAAATAAAGGTTGTTGGTTCATATATTAATATGTTTTATACCTTAACTTATTAAGTGTCTTCGTTATCTTTGGAATGAGGTAGATATTAATATATAAAAATTAATAATGTATTTAATATTATTGAAAAAATGGCTACTTTTCTCATGGTTCAAATGGAATTTATAAATAGATCTTTGAGGGAAGAATCTCTGTGATCATTTTAGAATAAGTTGTATTAAGATTATTTGCTTGTGCTTTTGCTTGTAGGTTAATAGTCCTAGGATGGATCTGACTCTTGCTGAACTTCAGGAAATGGCATCTCGCCAGCAACAACAGATTGAGGCACAGCAACAAATGTTGGCTACCAAGGTAATGTCTTATTTTGAAAGAACTAATAGGCCACTACTGATAATGTATGTAAAGCTGCTTACATTCCATCCTCATTTACAAGCCGTTTAGCTCACAGATAAGAGTTGGTATTATGAACCCAAAGTCCCCTGTGATATGGTACTTTCCTCCCCTTGCCCTTGCATTTTGTGGAAATTTCTGTGTGAAGTATGAAAACCTTAAATCACTCCAGTTGGTCATGATCTTCCTGACTCCTGATTCTGATGAAGATTAACCATGCTGTGTTGGGTATCAGCAAAACAGGAAAGACATAAAAAACCCTTCAGTTTTCCTGCTAGGAACTAGTTTGGGCTAATTTTGACCTGAATCATTACTACAGCAAGAGGAACTTTCAAGTTTACTAGTGCCAACACTAGCCTCTTCTGCTGTTTGGCACCAGTAACAGGCTGCTTTGTCTTTATTTGGAGACGTTCTCCACTCAAAAAGTAATCCTGATCCTGGCTTTGAACAAGGAAAATATAAGATGGGATGGGGTCTGAGTTTCTGCATTTCTAACAAGCTTCCAGGTGATGCCGATGGTCCTTATGTTGACAAGTAAGGATGCGTGTTCAAATGAACAGGTTGATTGTTGCAGAATAAGTCTCTAACCTTGGGGTTCTTAATTTGAAATTATTTCTGCATTATTTGTATATTTTAATCATTATTCTGAGAAGAAATATCTTTGATTATAAATAGCATGACTCTGTTACTGTTTTAATTAAAATTTTTAATATAATAAAATATTTTAAATTGCATAATCGTAGTCCTCTGAAGATGTTGAGGCATTTTTCAGTGCTTTTCATTTGCTACTTATTGAGTATATATAAGTTACTGTTTAAACAGCTTTGTATTTCATACTTCATTTAATTACAATTACAGCCTTATGAAGGAGCTCTGGTGGCATAGTACCTAAGGCATTTGACTGCTAACCAGAAGGCTGGTGATTCAAACCCACCAGCCACTCCTTGGAAGGAAGGTTGGGCAATCTACTTCCATAGTGACGCCGCCTCGGAAACCCAAGGAGGGGTCACTGTGGGTCAGATCCGACCCAGTGGCAGTGAGAGTATAGCCTTACGAAGGAGCTCTGGTGGTGCAATGCCTAAGACATTTGACTGCTAACCAGAAGGTTGTTGGTTCAAACTGACCAGCACTCTGCAGAAGGAAGATGGGGCAATCTACTTCCATAACAATTTATTGCCTTGGAAGTCCAATAGGGGTTACCCTGAGTTGGAATTGACTTGATGGCAGTGTTTTTGTGTGTGTGTGTGTGTTGTTGTTGTTTATAGCCTTACGAGGTATGTACTTTTCTAGAATCCTGATTTTATAGGTGAAGAAACATAATTCTCTTACGTATCTGGTGTTGCTATAAAAGACATACCATAAATGGGTGCTTTCATAAGCATATTTATTTTATCACAGTTCTTTTTTTTTAATGCATTTTATTGAAATATAATTATGTACGGTAAAATACACACAACTAAAGTGACATGGGTCAATGCTTTTTTTTTGCAGTATTCCCTCCCCTCCCCTGCCACCCCTGGCAACCAACAAAGAAAGTTTCCCTCCATATATAAACCTTTCCTTGACCCTCCACAGCAACGAACTAATACTATATTTGTCCTTCTATGATTGACTTATTTCCTTCAGCATAATGTCCTCCAAGTTCATCCATATTATGCGATGTTTTGCAAACTCTACATTATTCTTCAGTGCTGCATAGCATTCCATTTTGTGTATGTGGTCATCCACTCTTCCATTGATGGGCACCTAGGTTGTTTCCATCTTTTTGCTGTTGTAAATAGTGCTGCGATGACCATGGGTGTGCATATATCAGTTCTTGTCCTGGCTCTCACCTCTCTAGAATATATACCTAGTAATGGGATGGCTGGGTCAAATGGTGTCTCCAATTCCAGCTTTCTAAGGAATCACCATATTGCTTTCCACAGTGGTTGTATCATTTCACAGTCCCACCAGCACTGTATGAAAGTTCCAATTTCTCCACATCCCTGCCAGTATTTGTTATTTTCTGTCTCGTTGAACCTTGCCATCAGTGCTGGGTTGAGACGGTATCTCATTGTTGTTTTGATTTGCATCTCTCTGATGGCCAATGATTGTGAGCATCTCTTCATGTATTAGCTGTCCACCTGAATATCCTCCTCGGTGAAGTGTCTATTCATGTCTTTTGCCCATTTTTCAGTTGGATTGTTAATTCCTTTGCTGTTGAGGCATTGGAGTTTTCTATAAATCTTAGAGATAAGTCCTTTGCCAGATATGTAATTATTGGCAAATATGAATTTGTTGCTATCATTTTTGTTATATGCTTTTTCATGGTGTTGATTTCTTTGTTCCATATAATTTTCTATGCTGAGCTCATTTTGTTTTTGAATCATGTTATTACTTCCTTCATTGCTATTGTTTTAGTATTTGCTGAATATTTATACTGGTCCTCTTTTTTATTTTGATGTGAAGGTTTATTATTTCCCTTTGAGGTTACCTTATGATTTATAGTTTTCTTCCCAAGTTTAGAACAGCCCATTCTATCTTGTAGTTGTCATAATGTCCCTACCATCTGTTGTTGTTGTGTGCCGTTGAGTCAGACCCAACTCCTAGCGACCCCTCCTTGGGTTTCCAACGCAGTATCACTACGGAAATAGATTGCCCCATCTTCCTTCCAAGGAGTGGCTGGTGGGTTTGAACTGCCAGCCTTCTGGTTAGCAGTCAAGTGCCTTAGGCACTATGCTACCAGAGCTCCTCCCTACCATCTAGAAGTTCTGTAATGACACAATTTTTTCCGTCTTTTTGGTTTGCAGTTGTTCTCATTGGTCAGTTGATGTCTCTGGTTACCTATTTACAATCTTGTAGGCTTCTTTACTTTGGATACTTCCATAGCTGAGTTGGTTTCTGGGTTATATCATCATGTATGTTAATGGTCAGTTGTTGTTTGCTGTTGCTGCTTCTTTGTCCAAAGTGCTCCCTTTAGCATCTCTTGTAAGGTTGGTCTGGTTTTAATAAATTCCCTTAATTTCTGCTTATCTGGAAATGTCCTAATTTCACCATCATATTTGAGGGACAGTTTTGCTGGGTACATAATTCTTAGTTGGAAATTTTTCTCTTTTATTGTTTAATATATGCCATATTGCCTGCATGATTTCTGTTGAGAAATGGGAGCTTAGTGTTATTGGTTGCCCCTTGCAGGTTTCTTTTAGTTTTTCCCATGCTTCTGTCATGATTCTTTCTTTGTCTTTGGTTGGTTTTGGTGAGTTTGATGATGATATGTCTTGGTGATTTTCTTTTGGGGTCTATCCTTTTTGGGGTTCGTTGGACCTCCTGAATGGATATATTCTCATCTTTCATCATACCAGGAAAATTCTCTTCCAGTAAATCTTGGACAGTTTTCTCAGTGGTTTTATTTGTCTCTCCTTGTTTTAGAATTCCGATTACATGTAGGTTATTCCTTTTGATGGTATCTCACATGACCGTTAGGCTTTCTTCGTTTTGTTTTGGTCTTTTTTCTGATTTATCCCTTTCCAAAGAATTGTTCTGGTATTTGCCTTCAATCTCCCTAATTCTGTCTTCCATTGATTCAATTCTGCTCCTTTGCCTGTTCAATGTCTTATCTATTTCTGAAAATTTAGCATTACTCTTCAAGATTTCTGTCTATGGATTTTGTATCATTTCTAATTTTTCTTTTATTTTTCATTTTGTTCTTGTGTGTGGTCTTTTGAAATTGTTTTAGGGTTTTACCTGTGTTTTCCTCAATTTTGTCAGTGTTTTCCTTGACTGTCTCTCAATTGATTGAAGATACCTAAATACAATTCTTTTGAATTCCTTATCAGGGGGTTCCATTGCTGCATCCTCAGGGATATGTTTTGGGTTTGTATTCTGGTCCCTTGTTTCTCCTCCTTTATTTTGCTTCTTTGTGTGGACTGTGATGCTCTTTTGTCTCTGAGGCATTGTGACATTTTTGTGTTTATACTTAATTGGTGATTATATGTTGGAGTGACTTGCCTACGATTTTTGTTTTCTTTGTTTTGTTTGTGTGTTATCTACACAGGCAGAGTACTGTGCTATGCTCCTCTATTCACTACTTGACAGCACTTAAACACTCACCACCTGTCTCCTTTCCTGTTGTCAGCCTCTTGTATGTCCCTGCTATCCTGCTATCCTTGGCAAACGGAGCCTATTCTTACATCCCTGGAATCCAAATGAGAATGCTATCACCTTAAAATCCAAAATGGTTGCCACTTGTAAATATCCAAAATGGCTGCCACGTGTGAATAATAAAAAGGCTGCACCCTGTGGACAGCGGAAGGTCAACAGCTGAGGTTGTCTCCCTCCTTGCTGTTTCCCTCCCTAGTTATAGGTTACCAGCACAGTCGTCCTTGCAGCCCTTGGTGACAAGGGCTGATCTTTAGGTCAGTTCTCAGCTCCCAACACCACTTGGAAATATTCAGGCTACTGGTCCCATCAGAGTAGCTGACAGTCCACAGCTCCGACCATCTCTATACTCACTGTTTTTGTTCAGGGTTTTCCACTAGTTGGTGCCTAATCCATTTCTGTATAGTTCCTTTCAAAGCTCAGGGTTCCAGGATTATCTTCTGTATATCTGTCAATTGATTTTTCTTTTCTTTGTTGAAGAGGGTCTGTGTCACTTGTCTACCTATTCCTGCATCTTACAGAAGAAGTCTTACCACAGTTTTTAGGAGGCTAGAAGTCTGAATTCAGGGTTTTGGCTCTAGGAGAAGGCTTTGTCTCTCTTGGCTCTGGAAGAAGGTCCATGCCTGTGAGTTTTTGCTCCTGGGTAATGTTAGGTGCCAGCTCTCTTCCCCCATCTCTGCTTGCTTGCTTGCTTACTTGTGTTTAATCTCTTTTATATCTCAAAAGATGTACCTTACAGTAATCATGTTTCCTTAACATAACACAGACTACTCATTCCCAAATGGGATTATATCCACAAGCATAGAGGTTGGGATTTATAGCACATGTTTGTAGGGATCATAATTTAATCCGTAACATATACTGATATTTTTTGTTGCTGCTATGTGCCATGAAGTCAGACGCAACTCATAGCAACCCCTCCTTGGGTTTCCGAGGTGGTATTACTATGGAAGTGGAATGCCCAACCTTCCTTCCGAGGAGTGGCTAGTGGATTTGAACCACCAGCCTTCTGGTTAGTAGTCAAGTGCCTTAGGCACTACGCTACCGAAGCTCCTATCCAAGCTCTGTCACTTATTAGCTATGAGAATGTAGACAAATTACAGAACCCTACTATAAGTAGGAATTATTATTTTTAACCCAAGTGGTTTTATGCAGCAAGCACATCTTGTACGTGTGTATCTGCTTTTCGCTTAAATACTTGTAACAAAGTATGGATGGGAGTTCATTGTGAATATTTTTGTTTTGAGACCTTTTGTGGACTTCGGCTAGACCCTGGAGGGTGCTATTATAAGTTGTTGTTGTTGTTATGTGCCGTCAAATCGGACCTAACTCATAGCGACCCCTGCTTGGGTTTCTGAGGCAGTATCACTATGGAAATAGATTGCCCCATCTTCCTTCTGAGGAGTGGTTGGTGGATTTGAACCGCCAGCCTTCTGGTTAGCAGTCAAGTGCCTTAGGCACTATGCTACCAGAGTAGGGTTCTGTAATTTGTCTACATTCTTATAGCTAATAAGTGACAGAGCTTGGATTTGAATCCAGATTTCACTGTAAAGGCTAAATTTATCCACTTTCTTATACTGCCTCCCATCTTTACATGCATTCCTTCTTAACATTCTAACAACCTTTCATGAAAACTAGCTCAAAATGTGCTTGCTGCATAAGACCACTTGGGTTAAAAATAATAATTCCTAGATCTTCCCCTTCTAGAGATTTTGATTTGTTAAGTCTAAGACTGTGCTCAGGAGTATCTGTTTTGAAGAAATCTCCCAGGCAATTCTGATGGCAGTATACAGGACAGATAGTGAGACCAGAAAAAAGTGTTGTGTACATTTCAATCTCAGCATCTAAGGGTATGAGTAGGTTACTTTTGGGTTAATGGTATACCTGTCAAAAATTATATACCTGACAATTGCTTTCATCTTCAGGAACAGCGCTTAAAGTTTTTGAAACAGCAAGATCAGCGTCAACAGCAACAAGCAGCTGAGCAGGAGAAGCTTAAGAGGCTGAAAGAAATAGCTGAGAATCAGGAAACTAAGCTAAAGAAAGTAAGAGCACTTAAAGGCCACGTGGAACAGAAGAGGCTAAGCAATGGCAAACTGGGTGAGTTGCTTCAGTGCCAACAGCCACATGGCATAAGAAAACACCTCAGTGTAGGAAGTTTATATAGGTAACTATAAGAATTTTTGGGAAAAATATAACTCCCTACAGTTTTGGTGCTGCGATTTCCTAGGAATTGAATGTTTTAGAAAAAATTTCTAAATTACCTTTGAAAAATGTAGTGTACCTCCCTCCCCACCCCAACATTTTTTGATTGAGAGTTTAGATCAAAGCTGGAATGTTTATTCATTTAGAGATGTCTGTGTAGAGGCGGGGCAAGATGGCGG